>NC_137824.1:22646487-22927898 GCF_963921795.1 Nannobrachium achirus | reverse complement strand
AAAACAGATGTATTCTCCACAAAACAGAAAGAGAGCGAGAAAACAGAGAGAAAGTCATAGTGGAAGGGAGAGGGGTGAAATAGAGATTGAAAAAGCAAAAGTGAGAGATGAAAAGAGAGAAAAATGAAGGGTGTGAAGACCTGAAAGATTGAGAGTTGGATCTGAATATAATACAGAGAAAGTAAATAAATAAATAAATAAATAAAACAAGAGACAAATAAATGAAAGCAAATGTTTGAAATACAACATGAGTAAAGAAAAGGGTTTGAAGGGGCTCAGAAACAGAAGGAAAAAAGTCCCTGACAGCTTCTAGAAAGTTCTACCTTGAGTTAGCAATGTGTCACAGATCTCCTTAGATCGCCTTGTCTCAGAGAAGAGCCCAAAAAGTATGTCAGCCTTGCTTGCATTTTGATGACTGCCTTTCCTAACAATTCCCCTACCACAATCTCTAGTCTTGTGGATTGAGCCTAATCCCACAGCAGATTCGTAGGCAGAGTAAAGAAAGCTACACATTTTATAACGAGTACATCTGCAGTGGTAGGGAGGTGGTCTCCCTGCTATTCTATTGGGAAATGTAGACCCCGTGTTGGCGTAGGAACAAGCGCAATATCTCCTCTGGACAAGCAAGTGTTCTTCTTAGTCTGCCCCCACCCCCCAAAAGTCTCTCTATCTCTTTCTCTCTCTCTGTTGCCTCAACAGGTGCAAGATGCTGTCTCTATTGATGTGTGTCCATGGTTATGTGTAACTGTATGTGATAACACCAAGAGCAGTGATGCAGAAAGACCTGCACTAAAACCTGCCCCTCTGCAGTACAGCACCGCCTCAATGTATGTAGGTCAGGCTCCTCGCATCCTCTCTCTTTGCTCCACCTTCCCTCTGACCATCACCTCTCTCCCCCCTCACACCACAGACACATCCCTAGCATTTAACCAATTCAATTCAATTCAATTCAATTCAATTCAATTCAATTCAACTCAACTCAACTCAAAGGGCTTTATTGGCATGAGCAAACATACGTTTACATTGCCAAAGCAGAAGTGTACACAGTACAATAGGCTTTAACCATCTCACTCTTTCCTCCACTTCTGTTTTTAATGCTTCATCATTTTCCTCTGTCACCAGCTGATGTGTCTGCCCTCTCCTCCCTCTATGTTTATCCCTCTCTCTGTGTTTTATTTTTTTTGCTTGTTTCATTTTCATGTCTCCCTGCATCTCGCTAATCTTTGTTGCCATGAATGGTTGCTGTGGAAACTAAATCCTCCAGTGAAGCGGTCGGACACAGGAGTCACGGTGACAGCGTTGGTGCTGATGGAGAGTATAGCTACAAACTCTCTCCCTCTTCCCATCCCTCTCCCGATCCAGCCTCTCTTCCCCAGCAACAGCAGCCTCATACAGCCCTCCCTCCCTCTTTGGTTTGCTCTTTCCTTTTCACTCTCTGCCTCTGTCCATCACTTTCCTTAACTCATTGGCACTTTGGTCCCCTGCAGCCAACTTCCATCTCTTCTGTACATCATGTGCCCACCCATCTCTCTCTCTCTCTCTCTCTCTCTCTCTCTCTCTCTCTCTCTCTCTCTCTCTCTCTCTAGTATCCACTTTTACCAAGGTCTTGTTCTCCCACACACGCATCTCTCCCTGTCTCTGTCTGTCTGTCTGCAGGGGATAGTTCCAGTTGTACACAGCCCTCTCTCTCTCCCTCCCTGAACCCCAGTGTGCCACTGGTTTTGAGACAGTCATGAAATGGAGGGAGATATAGAGGGGGAGGAGTGAGATTTCATTACTGTAATGTAACCTAAATCCCAGAAACGCACTCTCTCTGTCTACACACAGTATACAGACAGTTTCATTCCAACAATCTCATGACACATGTGGTCAGCTGTTGGTTGGTTAATTATCTTGTAGTCATAGGATCGACTAGTATATCGATTATCATCTACCAGTTTAGTGCAATGGTTTCTAATACCAGGTCAGGGAGAGGGTTGGGGAGAGAGACTCCCACAAGATCATTTCTCCCAGTATAGTTTTCATCTCACAATAATAACTGTACAGGACCATAGCTTCACAACGTAGATCTTATTAGTGGCCAAGGCCACGAAGTGGCAATGCCTTGGCCACTCATTGTTATTGGACTTCATCACTATTATTATTATTATTCCGCCACTTTTGCTCTAGCGGCTAGACCGTGCAGTCGCTTTTTACGAAACTCGGCAGTATGGCAGAGGACTATGCCAAACGGCTAAAACGCGAAGCTCGCAACAATCGGCCAAAGGGTGGCGCTGTAGGAAGCCTTCGAAAGTGCAAACTTTGAACTGGTGTAGCTCATGCCCTGTTTCAGGTACAGCAATTAAACCTGTATACACTTATGCGTCTCCTCGTGCCGAACAACTTTTACGCTCTGACTTTTGACCTCTGACCTTTACCTCTCCCACAATTTTGAATTATATGAAAAACAGTCAAAATCTATCTCCTCCTGGGATTTTCGCGTAACGTGCGCGAAACTTTTTTTACATGAACTTTGGACCAACACGGTCATCGCACAGCGGCCGGATTTTCTTTAAAGCGAAACATTATTTTTTAATAATTAACCGTATAATGCAGTTTCATGCAAATTATTCTTCTGCCTCTAAATCATACATGTAAAGTGACACGTTCATGGCAGTATGGCAGAGGACTATGCCAAACGGCTAAAACGCGAAGCTCGCAACAATCGGCCAAAGGGTGGCGCTGTAGGAAGCCTTCGAAAGTGCAAACTTTGAACTGGTGTAGCTCATGCCCTGTTTCAGGTACAGCAATGAAACCTGTATACACGTATGCGTCTCCTCATGCCGAACAACTTTTACGCTCTGACTTTTGACCTCTGACCTTTACCTCTCCCACAATTTTGAATTATATGAAAAACAGTAAAAATGTATCTCCTCCTGGGATTTTCGCGTAACGTGCGCGAAACTTTTTGTACATGAACTTTGGACCAATACGGTCTGAAAACTTAGGCGGATTTTCTTTAAAGCGAAACATTATTTTTTAATAATTTACTCAATGTTGCAGTTATATGCAAATTATTCTTCTGCCTCTAAATCATACATGCAAAGTGACACGTTCATGGCATTTGGCAAATATGTAGAGGATTAGTCCAAATATCACTGAAAGCAATCTTACTCCAATTGGCCAAAGGGGGGCGCTATACGAAGCGTTTGAAAACTCAAACTTTAAAGGGGCATAAGTCATGCCTCGTTTCGTTTGAAGACATGCAACTTGCTTACACGCGTGCCTTGACTCAAGCTGAAGACATCTGTGTCTTTGTTAAGTAAGCTCCGCCCTTCGATTTTCCGCCTTTTGGAGCAGTTCGTAAAACACTTAAACCCGCTTTTATTCCGGAACTTTCGCGTCACGTGCACAGAACTTTTTTTACATGAACTTTGGACCAATATCTAAAGATCTGTCAGATCGGATTTTTAAAAAATTGAAACATGCTTTTTTAATAATTCATCAATTTGCGGTTTTATGCAAATTATTCTTCTGCTTCTAAAACAAACATTTAAAGTAATATTTTCTCACTGTGCAGAGCTGTGCATAGCTCACCTGGTAAGGCCTTTGTCTATCATTCCAGAAGTCCCCTGTTCAAGCCTTACCTCATGCATTTAAAATACATTTTACAACATTTTGCCGTGAAAACCCTGGTACTGCAACTGAACATGGCAACCCGACCAAACATGGCAACCTTCTTAAGCAAGGGTATAAATAGTGGTTGAGTTGAGGCCACTCCCCCCTCTCAGATTGTTTGGAAGCAGCATGGTGCTGGTGGTTGCTGCTACTCACTGCTACATTATGCAGCAGCTGCAGGTCTGTACACTGTTCATTATTCCAACAACTATTCCAATTTCTAACAGTTTCATTCATTATACTTACCCATACTATAATTTGGCTTTTAGATTTACCTCACCTGAACATACCTACCTGATCCACTCGATACACTGGCTGTGTATGATGGAGGAACAATGTGTCACTTGGTAAGCTGACCATGTGCTCTGAAATGTTATGTTGTTTTTGGTTTTGGTATCTAAATGTTAAACGATTTCTTTTGGAATGTAATGCTTGTATGTTAGCTGCAACGTTGATTATTGAATTGATGTATTTTGAGTTTAATGCCAATGCCTAGTTGGGGAGATTAATGGAATTATTTTGTTTCAAGCCTGTAGTGCAGCAGATTATTTGAATTTGTTGTTTTTCTATTCATTTGGCCTTTTTCTTTGATCCAGGCCAGGTTTATTGCCTAGAACTGAATCTGAAAGATGGCGAGCCTGCAGAAAGACTGACACAATCCTGTCTGACCTATGGTTATGGGTAGGAAAAAGCAGCCGCAGTGACACTCATTCCTAGTTTGATTTGATTTTGAAGTAATGACTTTGAGTTTCTTTATAAAGTAATGATGTTTGAGTGCATTCATTTATTCGTTTATTGTTTCAAACCATGCAGGGGAAGCTCAGCCTCACACCTGAAGCCCATCTGACAATCAGCTGACAATCAGTACCAGCTCCCAGATTGCTTCATTGAAGCCAAAGAACGGCAGTGTAAGTGGGTTCATTATTCTGAATTGTGTGGAACGGGCAGATTGAACACCTCTTCTCTAACTTGTGGCTCAACTGTAATTATTCTGAAGCTCACCTCATTTCTCTCTCCCTCCCCCACCTAGGCTGGCTGGGTTCCAACACCCCCCAATTGGAATCCATAGTCTGCTCTGCCCACAGGACGGCAGCCCCATGTGAGCGTCTAAAGTTCCAAGTTTTGACCCCCAGCCGCCTTCCCCTCAACGTTTTTCAATAAAAACAATTTAAGTTTAGTTAAGTCTGACTCTGCTAGCCACTTACAGAAAATAATGCTGCCAAATATTTTGCAATTGCAAATCCTTTGTGTAAATAAACTGAAATTCATACTATTGCATGACTATTTCTTTATCATGTTTCACAAGCATCTGGGTCTACAATGCCAGGGGTGTAAAAGTAACTGAGTACATTTACTCAAATACTATCCTTAGTATAATTTTGAGGTATTTTATACTTCACTTGTATAGTCTTACTTCTAGGCTACTCCAGTAAATGCTCATGCGTTGCATTGCATTGTGAGCTTGTAGATCTGCTATTTTCAAAAAATGTCAAGTTGATGCCAATACCTTTGTACTTTTATTCAGTATTACTATTTATCTCTATATATTCATGTTATTCCTGGCACCGCCCCTGTTATCCTGTTCATATCCTGAAAGAGGCGGGGGCTGAAAAAGCTGTCCTGAAAAACATCATTTGATTTCCTGTTGTCCTTGCATTAAAGTGTCAGTAGTTGGCGTTCTGGGCTCTGAATGTACCTGGGTTGCCATGTCTGCTTATAATAAGCAATTTGTGTCTCGTTAAGATTTTTATTTATCCAGCCCCCACCATGCAGTTGTACAGTGAAACCCAAAATTCAAAAATGGCAAAAATAAACTTTGCCAAAAATCTAAAAATAGAGAACTCGGGAACGGGAACAAAAGGCAAAACTCAAGAAAAAGGCAAAAATAACAAACACTGCACTAGGCTATGGGGCCCTTGCAACTCTCACTGAGATTTGTTCATCTCGCTCTGCAGCTATAGACAGAAAATCACAAAAATCAGTACACAGTATCTCTACAGTGATGTGATCATGACGGATTTGTCCGATATCATATTCTATCTAATTGGCTAAAATTGAATTCCAAGGTTTGCAGGATTGCTCCTTTTTGAACACATTGTCTCAAACGCAGCCTGCTATGTGTGTGAGATTTTGCACACACATTCCCACTAGGCCAAGGAACAGATGCCACCCTTCTCACATTGGCCTGTTATAGAGTCACCAGTGGGCCAAAAAAAACACCTGACCTGTTCGGAAGAACACTGCTTCTAGTTTCTCTTTGATGTCTTCTTTGCTTTCCCTTGATGCTTTTGCCTTGGCCACTTTATCGCTGCTTGCAGCTATATTTTTTTATTATTATTATATATTCACGCTGCTTTTCACTCTTTAGCGTTTTGAATCGTCTTGATGTACTTTTGTTTGTATTATAGGAGAGAGGCTAAGTTGGGAAGTGTTTCCCAACCTGCAATGTTGCTACAGTATTGTGTATGTATGTGGCAATGAAAACCATAAACATGGAACTATGCAGGAAGTTATAACTAGAAAGATAAGCTAACAGCTGATCAACAAGGCTTTTTCATTTGGTATCCACAAAACAGCAGTTCAGATAGGTTGAAATGTTCCTATTGTCAGTTTGAAACCATCGATACTGCTGTTCGGCTGTTCCCACCCTGAGGTGAATGACCCACCAAACAAACAAGCTGTAGTTATAAATAGCACATGCTATGACACATTCAATGACGTGACTGGCCACGCTCAATCAATAAATAGATGTATTTCATCTTCAGGGAAATAACATACTTTGTCCTCTGCTAAATAAATTACAGCAGTATGTGCCTTTTCACATTCCTCTCAAGTACTTCGCCAAAGTCATTCGTGGTCCAATGAAAAGTTGAGCCGGGGCTAATTAGCAATTTTCCACAATGCATAAATTAGCAGTGCGTTCTATTCTTATCCCTGCTGAGTCATGACTAAAACTTGCTGCAGCTTAAATTGGAGTTAGTTGCCTATAGATGGTGAAAACCTCATTTGCTTAAGGGCAAACAGCCCAGGGACATGGAGTTTCTGGAATCTGGTTAGAAGAATTGAGTGGAAAAGGCTGAGAAATATATAAATCATTAAAGATATTAATTCAATCTTATAATCCTCATCAGAAAACACATCTTTTCATCATGTAGTCCTTGAGGTTATTTGGAAAACTTGTATAGGCCAGTGGTTCTCAACCTGTGGATCGGGTCCCCACAACGACTTGCAGCGCGATCCGTTGAGCTTGTTGACCTGCTATTTTCAAAATATTTATCTGTGGAACCGATTCAAACTAAATGTTATGACTTAACTCCTAAAATTCCAAATTCTTATCAGGGTGGGGGGTCCCCAGTTGTGTCAGCTTAACAAATTGAGTTATTCCCCCCCCCCCTCTCTCTCTCTCTCTCTCTCTCTCAATCTGTCCCCTCTCTTTATTTCCATCCCCAGCCCTCCATTTTGTAAGTCATACACAATATAAACGCCATTAGTGAGCTGTTGTCTTGTGTTATCTTGTGACTTCTGGAGTGTTTAGCAACAGAATCGAGCTTGCGTCAATACACAACACTACAAGTATGTTAGGTACATCAGGATAACTTGCAGTGCATGGCTGTGGTTACACACAGACACCTGATTGAGTGGTTGGACAGAGTGTATTGAACATTGACCCTTGACGAAATGGCAATGACAAATCAATCAAAAATAGCAAAACGCACCACAGAAAACCCTTAACCTGAACAGTGTTTGGGATATGAGTTACCACACCAAAGGAGCATAGAAGCTTATGTGACACACTGACTGAAGCTATACATTTAGCTTGCTGGCTATGCTTTCTGACAGTCTCTAAAAACAAAAGTTTAGTGAAGATTGTCTATAAGCTCTCAACCACTTGCTTTGCGCCATGTTGTGAGCTTGCCATTTTCACTAGTTTGGATCCCGCGGGCTTAACCTTCTTATCTCTCTTTTGGGTCTTGAGCTAAAAGGTTTGGGAACCACTGATTGCATGACCCAATTGAGCCCACCTTATCACATAAGTTAATGAATGTTCCCATTTGAATTACATTATGAAATAATAATAATTGCAGACACAGCCTGTGGAAAACTGTGAGATAGCAGGCAACCTACTGGCACAATAGAGTGGAAATAGTGGGTGTAGCCAAGGAAAAGGGTCTATACTTGATGTGAGCTTAGCATGCTTTGTGAGCTTGTAGATAGCAGTAACCGGGTCAGTTATTAGTCTTTATACAATGCAAAGATATCTTGTGTACCTCTCTTTCTCTCTCTAACACTCTCTCTCTCTCTCTCTCTCTCTCTCTCTCTCTCTCTCTCTCTCTCTCTCTCTCTCTCTCTCTGTCTCTCTCTCATTCCAACCCACGCACCCGTTCAAGAGCCTGCAGACTGTCTTCAACCAAGGCAAAAGAATCGATGGTAGAGTGAAGGCGGAGAAGCAACAGTGGTCGAGGAGAGACAGGAACAAGTGTGTGGGCAGTTTGTCAGCCTGCCCACCCCACCGCCTCCTGTCTATAAGGGAAGCCAGGCCAGGTCATCTCTACAGCCCTAATTACAACAAATCACCTCTCACCTCACCATCCGTCTCTCTCTGATGTATGTCTAAATTATTTACCCTCTCTCTCCACTCCAGTGTCTCTCATCTCTCCTCCATTTTCTCTGTTAGGGAAACGTTACTTTCTATATTTTCTCTGCATCCTTTAAAACGTTGGGTCCATATCCGCCATATAAGGATGTCCAACCAAACTCCACTAAGACCAATAGAGTGCTTGTCAAATCAAAGTCACCATGATTACTAGAGAGAGTTGGGGGTCTTATAGATTATGATAGGTACAGTACCATTCGGGGGGAGGGTTGAGAGAGAGAGAGAAAGAGAGAGAGAGACACACACACAGAGAGAGACAGAGAGACAGAGATGTAATAAAAGAGGGGGCATGAGAAAGATAATGTAATTGTAATGTGTGTTTGCCCACTGTAGTTCAGCTATAAGCCTCTGTAAAAACATCCTGATGATAATTAAATAAACTACTGACTCTCTCTCTCTCTCTCTCTCTCTCTCTCTCTCTCTCTCTCTCTCTCTCTCTTCCTGTTATAGAGAGCAGTGATAGCCATCTATGCCTGTGTAACACGTGTCACTTCCTCTGCACACCGTGCAGGGAAGTGAGAAGAGTGGGTCAGGGCGATCTCGTAGCTGATACCTCCGTATTCCTCACTTTATTATTTCCCCTGATTCTGATAAGCCTTCTGTTACTGGTGCAAGATGGTCTTAGCTGTGCTGGTAGCCAATATTTGCAATAGTGCTTTTGTCTCTTCTTGGCATCACTGATGCCATGTCACTGAGTCGCTGGTTTGATTGCAGACATTAAGAGACATAATTAGTCAGGGCCAGTGGTGGACAGCAACAAAGTACATTTACTTGAGTGCTGTGCTTAAGCACATTTTGTGGGTATACAGTATGAACTGTACTTACGACCTTCACTCCACTACATGTCAAAGACAAATGTTATACCTTTGACTCCACTACTTTTTTAAGAAGGTAAAAGTACATTATTAATTAACCACTTAAGGCCTATTTCAAATTGTAGTTGGGTCAAAGTACTCCTGGGCAAATATTAATCAAGTACTGGGGTTGAGTGCTTTGTCCACCACTGGTCCGGGCCACAGTGAGAATGGTATGGACTGGAACAATGTTCTTACCAGCAGCGCTGGACACGGTAGGCCAGTTCTGGACCAGCACCCCTTGGGCTCCCTGCAACACTGACGACTCTTCCATGTGCACCGAGCTGGAACACAAAAAGCACAAGCATACACATGTCACACACACACACTGGTAATATTATGCCAAGACACACAGTTTTTGCTTGATAAAACGAACCAAGAACGAAATCATCTATTCTATATGCACTCGTACAACATCTGTCCCGTTAATTTAGCCCTTACTGGTGCACTTGGGTCCATTAATGAATACACGCTCAAAGATAAATTAACACTGAGGATTTTACTGTGTGGAGACGAAAAGTTTTCAGATATTTGTGTGTTAGGTCTGTCCCAAATAACTGGACCATAAGCCTCCAGGGACACTATTCATTCCTCTTTAGCACACCCATCTCATAATACACAGCATTACTAAATTAAACCATGGTCATGTGTGCCTGTGCATTTGCGCGCATGTGTGTGAGGGGGTCAACAGCAAACACTATCCCAGGAATCCAACTTTGAGATTAGGGCTAGCCACCATGCATATTCCTGCCATTCTCTGGATTATGGATTACAGATGGAAGTCTTTACATTTTCACTCCCACCCCATGGGATTTCTACACCAAAAAGCTAAGCTCTCTCCTGTGCGTTGTCTATTCCATCGTGTATGTGCGTGTGCGCAATGTGAACTCATAAATCTGCTGATAAAGATATAAACCAGTCCATATGTTTATTTAAAGCAGCACTCTAGCTCTCAGTCCCTATTTGCCATGCTGTGCCATTTTCCAATCCCCTATCCACTTTTTGTCCCGAGAGCAAAACTGGGTCTCTGAAAGTTTAAAGTCTCACCGAGGTCAGATGAGTACGGCTGTGCCTGGTTCATCCAAATCCCCCTGTCTCACTGTGTAGTGTCTGTTCTTGTTAACTCACTCAATCTTGTTACCTGTTTATGCCCCTCTTGTTGCAGAGATCCACTCTAAAATCAGCTTAGGGGACACAATTCTTCTCTTGGTATTTATTATGAATTTAAACCATGTCATTGTCAACAACATTTGACTGAAAGCAGCAATAGAAAGAGAACATCCAGAAACTGGATTGGGATATATCAGAGAGATACCGTTAAGAATAAGTCCTGTGCTCTGTGTGTGTGTGTGTGTGTGTGTGTGTGTGTGTGTGTGTGTGTGTGTGTGTGTGTGTGTGTGTGTGTGTGTGCGTGAGCGTGTGCGTGTGCGCGTGCGTGTGCGTGTGCGCGTGTGCGTGCATGCGTGTGTGTGTGTGTGTGTGTGTGTGTGTGTGTGTGTGTGTGTGTGTGTGTGTGTGTGTGTGCGTGCGTGAGTGTGCCTGTGTGTGTGGTCCAAGGTCAGACAATCACAGATTGGTCCCCTTCCTCTCCTGGCTCCTTTTCTATCTGGTTTCTCCTTTACCCCCTGCTCCATCACTTCCTCCTCCTCTTTCATCTCTCCCCTCCCCCACCCTGTGTGCATCTCTTTCTCTCTCTCTCTCTCTCTCTCTCTCTCTCTCTCTGTGTGTGTGTGTGTGTGTGTGTGTGTGTGTGTGTGTGTGTGTGTGTGTGTGTGTGTGTGTGTGTGTGTGTGTGTGTGTGTGTGTGTATGTGTGTGTGTGTGTGTGTGTGTGTGTGTGTGTGTGTGATGAGATTGTGACAATGTATAATCTATACGTAGAGGTGAATTGAGGGTGGCCATTTTAAGTACCGCTCAGGGCTGGAGTCATTGAGTTGCACTGATCAATTATTAATAGCAAACACTGGACTGATAACAGGCTTTTTGCCTAATGCCTGTCTCATTCTCTCTTCGTCATCTCTCTTCCCTCTGCTACCTGTCACCACATGTCTCCAACTTGTCTGCCAGGTTTTACACGTTCCCATCTGTCCATATTTTTTCCACCCATGTCAAGCATGGCTGCAGCTATCCCAAAATGAATGCAACGCTGAGCCTCTGACAAAGTGCAATTATAGAAGGAGAGAGACAGACAGGGGGAGAGGGATAGACAGACAGATACAGAGAGAGACAGAGAGTGAGAGCGAGACAGACTCAGAAACACATCAACAGACAAACAGACAGACAGTGTCTTCCATTCGGGGATGAGATTGAAAACAGGTGTTTTGGTTGTGGGTTAAAAAATAACTAAATCTTTCAACCTCAGATCAAGCCAGTGAATAAATAATATTAAAGCATAAATAAATACCATATATGAATGCAGAGAGAAAGGTGTCAGTGCTAGGGAGTGATGAGAATGATTTTACAACATAAGACTGTCCATGCAGGCACATTGACCCTGCTGTATTTATGAGAAAATCTGTGTAAGGCTAAAAGACACTCAGAGGATACATTCTTATTAATTTGTAACATTGACACGTCACGTGCAAATGTATTCAGCTAGACAGGAACTGAGTCAGACAGGAATCAGACCATGCATAATGCAGGTAAACTGCACAGTAGAATTACAGTAGTGCACAAATGATCGAGCAAATAAAATCACCACACAGCATGACATATTATATATAATATATACACGCACGCACGCACGCACGCGCGCGCACACACACACACACACACACACACACACACACACCCACACACACACACACACCCACACACACACAGAGCGTTGTGAGCAAAACCTAACCCTAAGTACAAATCATCATTTTTTATAAGCATAAGACAACCATTTAGCTTGTGAGCTTGAAGACCAGGAAAACACAATTTTCCGTTTCTCAAATTGTACTACTTGTGGGGTAATTTGGCCTTCACATGTATAGTAATACAAACAGTCTATTTAGAGCACTCTACTCCCTCAATTACAATGATATGAGCATGTACAGTGTACACACACACACACACACACACACACACACACACACACACACACACACACACACACACACACACACAATCCTCTGCTGACCCATGCCCGTGTAAAGACAGACGTTGTTTAACTGAGAGATGCGAAAGGGTCATTCACTCTGTCATCTCGCATTGGCCCTCATGTTTGCCACAATGCTGATATAGCCACGAGGCAAGTAGGCAAGTCTTCTATATGTGTGTGTGTATTTGTGTGTACATGAGTACTGTGTGCATGCGAGCTAGAGAGAAAGGGGCAATGAGAGATGACCTACTTCTGTTTTTCCCAACGGAGGGACTGGTTAGACTCTGTCAATGACATCATTGACTGGCTTCTTCCCTTGTATGTATGTGTATGTGTGTGTGTGTGTGGGGGGGGGGGGGGGGGGTTACATACTTAACTGACTGTCAGAAAATAGTTGGTCTTGTTCACTCGACTAGCTCCAACTTGTTAAACCTGGCACTGCTCGTTAACTTGTGACCCAGTGGCTCATGGGTAATGTAATCCCTGTTGTAGTGATGTGAATACCCAACAATCCAAGTTTCCACCTGGCTTCTTCCTCTCTGCACTTTGCTGACCCCCAGCTTAATCCCCTGTCCATCCCTTGGGCCATCTCGCCATTTGTCTAATGGCCATGCTGAAAGAGTCATGTCTCAATGCTTATCTCCTAACAATCTAGCTCTCTCAAATATGTTGCAGTTGTTTTCAATGCATGATCTAAGAGTAATGATGCCTCAATTTTTAACTACGATCATTCTAGAGTGTCATCATTATTTCTGAGATGCATTATTATTACTGTAGGCCTATTCACTGCACAAATAACAATTTATGTCTAAAGGCAAGACATTAGCAATTATTTTTCCTCATAAGTCTCAAACTGTATACAGTGCAGAACAATTGATTTTCCTTTTCATGTCTGACATAGAGATAAGAGAGGACCTTTATTGACCCTGTGAGGGTAATTCAGTCACCAAAGTCTGCTTGCAATATGCAGATGTGAGAATATAAACAGGTTTCGGTGTAAATAACAGAGATAATGCTTCCATTCTGATGGGGAATTTTGATAATGATTTATTTGCCATTATGTGAGAGTCTGCAGGGGGTCTACTAAATCAAGGTAAATGAGAATGGCTGGTGAATTGAGTGTATTCATTTATATATCAAATCAAAATATGAATGTTGTTCTTGATGGAGAGTATCGGCAATAGTTACTGACGATAAAACATAATTAGAATTGAGTGAATGAATTGTGATTTGTGAATTTTTAACAAAAGTGTGGATGCGTATGTGCTTACCTCTGCATTACACCTCCTGCTCTCAGGGAGGCAGAGTATCGCCAGTCTGTGTTCGGTAACTTGGGCTGCAACAGAGAGTGATAAGGACTGAGTCTTAAGTACTACAAGAGATCACACAGCCAAAACCCAATAGCATCTCATTAAATAGTCATAGGGAGACCGCAAGGGCATGCATGCACGGGCAGGTGCACACACATACACACACATACACTCACACACAACATAATGGTAACAGCTTGCTTCTTCTGCCTGTGGAGAAAAGTAAGTGATGAGCTGAAACGTGTAGCTCTGCTCTATTCTCCTCCCACTCCACACTCCTTCTCACCCCCCCCTCCTCCTCCTGCTCCTTTGAGGAAGGATGACTTTGAAATATCTCGCTCCTCCGGCCCACTGACCCTGTCTCTGTGACACATCAGCCCCTCAGGCTACCCATCCCGAGTTAGTCTACTCAGGGTCGAGATGGTACCGTCCGTTACCATGGAGACCCAGCGGAACTCTCATATCACTGCATGTGTAGATGGACTCCCTTTAGAGATTGCAGCTGTCCACTCTTCTCTCTCTCCCTCCCTTCCATTTCTTTCTATCCTTCCTTCCTTCCATACTGCTCTCCATCCAAGGACATCGTCATAACAAAATCATTATCTTATCACAGCACAAATAATTTACCCTAAATCCTCTACAACAACAACAAGGATGATTTACCTTAATCAAATTGTTGATAACTTGTCATTTATTTTACAAAAAAGACATAAGTGCCAAATGAAAAATAAATTGACTTACAAGGATGCATTTACTGGTAAATTGTACACTCTGAGTTTAATTTAAAATGTTCCTGCACCCCTCCATTCTGTTCATTGGACCTCATATTCCTTCAAAACATTTGGTTCTACAGTCACACTACGCGCCTCAATCCCTTCCCCTCTAGAAGAAGGGAAGGGAGGAGAATAAAGGGGAACACACACCGGCTGCGGACGTCAAAACAGCCCCCCCATTATTTTCAATGAACCTACCCACACCGGCGGCATCAGACGCAAGTTCACACCTCGCCCGCCGCTCCGATACGCCACTGTTCTATTTCCAGGCGTTGTCCGCAGCCGGTTTGTGTTCCCCTTAATTGGGATATAAGTTTAACCCCCTCGGCTCTGCACCTGCTTCCAAACACATTCTGACGTCAGCATCACAACAGAGCAGAGACAGACATCGCTGTCTGGTGACCTTTTTGACATCACAATATGCAGACTAGCTCAGCATGAGCTCAACAATGAGAGCATAAAGATATAAAAATAAAACATGACACAGGTGGATGGTAATAAAATAAGACCCAATGCATGTGGTCAAACGACTAAAATTGATTGGTGTATGGGACTCTTTAGTTAGATTGTGCTCATTATTTACTGAAGCACAGATGAGATTGCATTTGAACCGATCGCATCTCAAATCCTTAACAGAGATAAGCCACTGTGTCTGTGAACCCACAAGAATATGAACCACCATATCAACACCAAGCGGTTGATATGTGACCCATTTCTTTTCCAATCTAGAAGACAGATGTTTCCGTCCTGCTGAGGCAGAATCGACCTCTGCACATCCACAGTAGACATTCATCAACCCCGAAATCCAATATTTGGTCCTAATGAGAGAAGCCTGGCATCCCACAAGGAGCCATTCAGATAGAGCATATTGACCACTGGGACACAGAACACCCAACAACGAAGCATGCAAAAACATTCATCAACATAGGAACCCCAGAGCACCACTGCATAATTTATTGAGAATTACATGTTAAATTGGACTTGTTAGAGGTATAGAAAGATTTTCATATAGTGTATATGATGAGGAAATGTATGTTCTTGTGAGAAAGTGAGTTGTTGAATAAATGGCTGCTATATAGATAGATACCAACCCAGGAGGAATCCAATGCAATATGATATACAGTAGTTCAAAATAAGATAAAGAAATCTGCCTCAACAGCATTTGCTACATCTGCTTTGGCACGATGGTGACCGAAGGGTGACCGCTCTGCTCGGCCATATGGTGTGCATGGAGCTAAATGAGAACAGACTACCACTGCAGGTTAGAAAACAAACATCTGGAACCTAAACGTGTCCGCAGACAGATACACCCCCCAAGAGAAGCAACACAAACGCACATTTATGCGAGAAAATAGAGTCATAGGAAAACCTTCAGCCCCACAGAAAGTATGAGGAATTAATAAATGATGTTTTATTATCTGGGAGGGGGCCAATAGACCCCTACGAGGACTCTGGTCAATGAGTACACTGGGTTTGAGTGGTTCATTTAAACAAATTTATATTATAAATGACAAAATCAACAGGGATATTGAGAGAAATCTTTTCTTTTTTGAGGGTCTAAACAAGGCCCTGGGTTTGGCCTCTCCCTCCTCTCTCCTTTGTCTCTCTCCCTCCCTCCTTCTCTGCCTCCAAGTGGACACCCATCGCATGGAAACAGAGCTCACACCTCCGCCATCAACACATTGTCCAATCACCTTGCATCCCCCACCTCATACACACTGATACAGCCAATCCGGGAGAGGTTCAAAGAAACGCGTCGCTGCCTGTTAATTACATAGCAAGAACACACATGACTGGCATTTAATGAGGAAAATGCCAGGGGATAAGGGAACAGTACCTAAATATTATTTTAGTTCTCTTTTTTTTAAGCTATTTTTTCTCTCTCTATACATTTACCTACACTGGGCTAGAGGCCTAACACAATCTTTAGAGAACTATCACTGAATGAATAATACTAATCTAGTTTTGTCTGCCAAAACCACATACGGCCAACAGAAGTTCGATAATAGTTCAAAATAAATACAGTGGAGTTGATGTGCTGCTCTATATCCATCTCTCTTCAGCACTTAAGCCCTATTTTATAATTTGCTGTATGATAGTGTTACAGTGGCACAATAGTGTACATAGCTGATCTACAAGCTCAATGCACTGTGATGTGACGCATTGTGAGCTTGATGATAATGTTCGCCTATATTCCACAAATAGGGATGCCAGGCGTTAATGTGGTTAAAGACTCATTTCATTTCTGCAACCTCACCATATAGGCCTATACCATATAGCTCTATGGCTGATTGTTGTATGCCAGAGAGAAGTATATGACCTGAGGGAGGTTTCTGTGCAGTGAGACTGGCATCTCACTCACTAAGCTGGTTGAGGGCTACATTCATGTACACGCTTCCCCTCTGTCCAGTGATGGCCAAAGGGCTGCCCAGCTGCCCACTGGACGGTCTGGACCAGAACAGTGTGACACATATAGACCACAGTTGACCAATACAACTGTCTATGTGAAGTCACAAGGAAACGGTACTGAATCTCTTCCGTGAGCAAGCCAACATTCTCGAGATCTGACTGCGCTGTATTCAAAGTAGACCAAACTCATTGGTACACTGAAATCACCCACACATTAGTATCATCTGAAAAGTCTCAGAAACGTGCATGTAGCTTCACAAATATAAATAATAATAATAATATAGGGCAAAGTGAAAGCGAGTAGGAAATATACTGAAATATACATGAAAAAAGGCATGACGCTGGAAGGGAAAAGCACAAAAACCATAACAATCAGAAACAAACAACAGCTCTCTAGAAAGCCAGACATGAAAACACCTGCATGCACAAACGCACACATGCATGCACGCACACAACCAGATAGCAGTGTTGCACCCACTTGAGCAAAATGCAGCTCCAACAGAGAGATGCTGTTATATATCCCATCTAATATTATTAAAAAACTAACGAAGAACAACCCAGTTTGTGGTACATAATGTACAGTTCAGTAATCACATTCATAGAAAGACTACTGCCTGCAGAATATACTTAAAAACCCTTTCCATTTATGGTAAACATCCCCTACAAGTAATGAAATGTCTTGTGAGAAACCATGAAAGGGCAAAAGCAGGGTGTGGGCCGTGTGGCAATTTAGTACATTTTGTTAAATACTGTTCAAACATGACGTGCCAAATTCAGAGGTTTCCACTCAAAATAATCTATCCAAGAGGCTTTATAAAAAGAAAAGTACAGATGAAGGCCCTCTGCAGCATCAGAGCCCTAAATGCCAACCACTATCACAAGAGCAACCTTTCTTCAAGAAACCTAACCACAGTTCACTTTTTTCCCGCTGGTCCCCTGTGCCAACTGTCTCCTTAAAGGTTGAGAGGCACTGTTAAACAACAGAAATACAGAGAAACCAAGGCAAAGAGAAACACACCTGAATGGCAGTGGCATCTGGCATACTGAGCCGCCGTACAAACATCTGGCTGTGCCCACTCTGGCTGGTGACATAGCCTGAGCCCCAGGTGCCACTGTGGGGTCGGCCTGTGTTGTAGAACATAAAAGTGTCACTCCCTGACGTGGCAGTCAGGCACGTCTTATAACAGTACGTTTTGGTCAAGGACCCATTGCCCCGCACTTCAATATAGTGCGGCTCCACTTTGAGGTCGCGTCGAAGCGCCACATTGTTGCCGGGTTGCGCCCCTCCAGCAGCACCACCGCCGCCTCCTCCACCTCCAGCCCCACCTCCTGCTCCTCCTCCTCCTCCGCCCGCCGAGGTGCCCCCTTCTGGCACACTCTTCTTGGACACACAGCACGGGGAGCAGGAGCCAGGCTGGGTGCAGTAGGCATGGCAACGTACTATGGCCAGCACGAAAATTGTGACCAGGAAGACAAAGGTGGTGGCGCAAAGGGCTATAATGAGGTAGAGGGTGACATCAGAGAACATTCGGGGACTGTGGGGCCTGATGATACGCTTGGGGTCAGGGGCCAATTTTGGCGGCAACTCCATGACGTGCACGTGAACGGTTGCGGTGGAGGAGAGTGAGGGCTGGCCGTGGTCGTGCACCAACACTGTCAGCGAGAATGAAGTGGCGTTGTCCTCAACGACTCGCCGCGTGGTGCGGATCTCACCTGTGTGCTCATGCACCTTGAACAGGTCCAGGTCTGTGTTAGTCTGTTCCAAGGCATACAGCAGCCAGGCATTCTGCCCCGCATCGCCATCCCATGCCACCACCTTGGTCACCAACACCCCTGCCTCGGCACTCTTCATCAGGGTCTCTGTGGTGCGTGTCCCATTGGCGGGTGGGTGGACGATCCTGGGCACGTGGTCATTCTGGTCCATGATGTAAACATAAACGGTGGCCACACGACTGAGTTGGGGCACGCCGTTGTCCTGGGCTTTGACCTGGAAGTGAAATTCCCTCAGCTTTTCAAAGTCAAACGTTCGAAGGGCGTAGGCCTCACCTGTGTCAGGCTTGATGCTGACATAGCTGGCTACAGGGATGCCATGGTTGTTGTCATTGATGACAGTATAAGTGATCCGTGCGTTCTCCCCAGCGTCAACATCTGTGGCCTTCACAACACACAGGGAGGCACTGGGAGTGTTGTTCTCTGTGACATACACAGTATATGACGTTTGCTCAAAGCGAGGCGGGTTGTCATTCACATCTGCCACGTCCACTTTGAAGGTCATGTGAGAGGAAAGGGTCGGGATGCCCCCGTCGATGGCAATGACTGTGACGTTGTAGGAGGATATGGTTTCCCTGTCCAGGAAGGCAGAGGTGACAATGGTGTAATGGCTCCGAAAGGATTTGATCCTAAAGGGAACATGAGGCATAATCTCCAGGGTCACCTGTTTGTTTGGTCCATGGTCACGATCGTTCACACTGATCAGTGCTACAACCGTGTCGGCTCGAGCATCTTCGCGTACTGGACTTGACAGCGAAGATAACACAATCTCAGGAATGTTGTCGTTCACATCCAATACCTCTACCACCACTTTACAGTGCACTGGCACTGCTGCTGCACCCCTGTCCATTGCCTGTATGTACATTTCATAGGAATTGGTCTCTTCATAGTCTATATTGTTTTTTACCCGAATTTCGCCTGTGTTGGTGTCCATAGAAAACATCTCTCTGACCCTTTCAGGTGTATAACTACTGAAGGAATAAAAAACATCCCCGTTGGAGCCCTCATCAGGGTCTGTTGCATTTAACTTGATCACCAATGCGCCCCTGGGCGAGTTTTCTGACAGTTTCACTTTGTAAACAGAGCTGTCAAACGCAGGCACATTGTCATTGGAATCCAGGACACGCACGTTAATTCTGGCTGTGCCAGTGCGCTGCGGTGTGCCTCCGTCTACTGCTGTCAGGATTAGCTGGTGAGAAGGCGTTTGTTCACGGTCAAATGTTTTTTTAAGAATGAGTTCAATGTGCTTACTGTTGGCAAAGGGTTTGATGGAGTCCAGCGCAAGGTGGTCGTTTGGGCTGAGGCGGTACTGTTTCACCGAGTTGGAGCCGTCGTCCGCGTCCTGTGCACCCTCGATGGGGAACCGGGACCCGGTGAGAGCAGACTCTGACACCTCAAGCTGGTATTCATCTCGGGGGAATTGTGGAGCGTTGTCGTTGACGTCAAGAATCTCCACGTCCACCTTGTGCACCTCCAGTGGATTCTCAACAACCACTTCGAGGTCCCGAGAACAGGTGCCACTGAATTCACAGATAGACTCTCGATCGATGCGGTCACTCACCAGCAACTTCCCGGTGTTGTGGTTTATGTTGAAATACCTCCGGCCGTGGTCCGAAGTGATTCTGATGCGCCTGGTGGAAAGATTGCGTGGGTCCAGACCCAAATCACGGACAATGTCACCGACCACAGCCCCGTTCTCCAGCTCCTCTTGAATTGTGTATCGTATTTGTGCATTTGTAAGGCCACTGAGACTGAGTACAGAAATCACCAGACAAAAATAAAAAGGCACATTGTTTCTCATGCAGTAACAGCATCGCACTGTCACAGCCATCGCAAGCAGACAGGATTCGCAGACGGGCTGGAGATAGCCTATAGCTTTCCGCCTGTTTAGCTTGTGCTTCCCCACCCGCCTCATCAAAAACGGGGGGCAAGTCCGTGCGTAACCTCGACTATGTGTTTAGAGGACCATAGCACCCTGTCCGGAAAATGTATCTCTTTTAAAAGACAATTGGCTGTTGCATCCATGTTCTCCTAAAGCTTGTTTTCTTCCTCGCTATCCTCCGCACGAAACAGCCTCCTTGCTTCCCTCTCACGGGTCCTGCCTATCGCGCTCTCCTCTTTTCCTCCCCTCCCTCCCTGGCTCTCCCTCCCTCTTTCTCTCACTCGGTGCGATGGTGTCTGTGGACTACGGGGGAGGGGGAGCCGCTCAGCGATACTGGCTGGCTGCATTTCAGCCTCTCCGACAAAAGACAGGAGTCTAAGGCTACTTCAAACACATTCCGGAGAAAACCCGAGAAAACTACTGAGTTATCAAGCGATTTTTCCTACTAACGTAGCTATCAGGTAAACAGATAGGCTTATGTTCTGTACACAGACACAGCGTCTTTTCTCAGAGGATGCAAGTGCCACCGCCCTTTTCATTGTGTGCTGGGATACAACATTGCCGAAATGATTAGACCACCCTGGCGATCACACTTTCCCTTTTTATTGATTAAAACCTGCAATTACCTCTATAACGAAAGAGCTCACAACATGGAAATGTGGATTTTTGAACAGTCTGTCTTTATTTAAAGTAAATGTGCCTATTAACATACTGTACATCCTAGATCTGTAACAAACAAACAAACAATCGTTACACAGACCCTGCACCAATCCACACATTTTTATTATTATCAGTCTCCTTACATTAATATGTGGGTAAGAGGGGTTATGATCTGCATGCTACTGTATTAAGCCCTTCACCTTTTTGTGTTGCTCTAGCTTTGAAATGACTCTTTTCACAAAATGTCAGCACTCAGCACAAGACCATTTTGTGCTCCTCCTTTGTGATCTCAATACACCATGCATTGCTGACACTTTGGGATGGAAGCTGCCCAACAATGGACATGAATTGCTGAACTTTCCATCAAGGACGAGGGTCACTAATATCCTCCAGATTTAGACCCTCTCCATCAAAACTGAACTCCTAGTGCTCTCTCCAGATAGACAGATGCTGGGCATGTGGAATAGAGTATACTAATTGTAATGCTATATATATATAGCATCCTACACAGCAATTAGAAATAACATGTCTACACACACACACACACACACACACACACACACACACACACACACACACACACACACACACACACACACACACACACACACACACACACACACACACACACACAGGTCAGACAGGCAGTTATCTGAAAGATCACACAATACAACATTAATAGCTTATGTATGGGTGTTGCTGGCTGATTGGCATTTTGAAATATTTTAACTGATCTATTAAAAGGACCCTAGTATGGGTATCTCAATTGAGAACATTCTAACTCAATCATATAGCAGACCGGAGGAAGGGTGCTGCTGTGTCTGGTCGCAGGTGGTCTGGCTGTGTAGTTGGACTGTGGCGTTAAATTGCCAGTGGCTCTTCTAATTGCTACAGTCTCTGAACCCATGTACTTCAATTAAATTCCAATTTGGATTCGATTGAATTAGGAGGGCCTGTACACACAATCAGCATGACAGAGAGACAGGGATATTCCTTTGACATCTGATTTCATTTCTACACAGAAACAAATAAAAAAGCAGCCTATAGGGAGCTAACCTTTCCCTAAATAACATCTCTTCTTTGTTGCCGAGATATGACACATTAACTATATTAAATTAATCGTGGTCTTAATCATGGATCATTTACACCAAGTGTCATGACAATCTGCCCAGCCATTAACTCTATTATTGTGATCTTTTTTGACCCAAGCTATATTTTCGTCCATGCCTTACACCTTATCCCTACCTGTTTTCTTTACTATTTTGAAATACATTCTAAAATACTTAAAACAGACGATCTACATCGACATGTTGTGAGCTTGTAGATCAGCTATTTGAAATATTCAAAAATGTTTTTCAAAATAGTAAAAATGTGCAAAAATGTTTAGAGATAAGGAGTAACGCATGGATGAAAATAGAGCCCAAGAGCTATCACCTGTTCAGGACACTCTGAGCATTCATTCACTTGAAGTTTCGTGAAAATCTGTGCATCCCCCCCATATACAGTAACACGCTTTGCCTCATGAGACCCTGTGCTATCTTGATTCACCCAGGTCACTGGGTCATGATATATTCACTCCACCCACACTTCCTTACCCTGTATAAAGCTCACAAAATGAGTCACTCAGACAGACTCGTCTGGTAACAAACATCGGCCGAAGAGATAGAGCTGAGAAGTCGGAGAGGCATTCATAAATGGGTGTGATGACTGCACACTTTGTATTCCTTTCTGAGCCACTGTGATAAAAAAAAGGCCAAACAGAGGCCTCAGATAGATGTGGACTCCATGCTAAGGCAACTGACATTTAGAAAATTTGCCCAGTGAGGCGTACGTACCTCCCCACAACTAGTAAGATTAGGAAGGATGAATAGAGAAGACATGTTTTCATGTCAATTATTGTACATGAGGTGCCAGATTCACATCAGGTCCTTTACACTCTCGTTCTTTCTTTGCTCATCCTCTCTCTCATGGTCTCTCTCTCATGGTCTCTCTCTCTCTCTCTCTCTCTCTCTCTCTCTCTCTCTCTCTCTCTCTCTCTCTCTCTCTCTCTCTCTCTCTCTCTCTCTCTCTCTCTCCGTATTCTGTCTCTCCTCAACCATAGCTTGATTCAAGGGCATGCAGGTAACAAACAGCTCTCTATGCACATGCCTGTTAGAATCACACCCATCTGTTCTAGTGTTAATTGTGTGCCACAGAGCTGTGGATTATTTCATTTTTCACTCAAGGGGTTTCAGATTAAGTTATCTCCCTCCACAGGATGACAAACAGACAGACGCCTGTTATGATTCAACAAGCAGTTGCGTCACAGACCTAAACCTCTGCACGCTCCCTATTTATTTAATTTTTTTGCCTATGCTGAAACATCCAACTCTCTCCATTATTTCTCCTGACCTCTAGCTCTGTACGGTCAGTCACAGTAAAATCCTCAGTTTAGTGTGAAAATTGATCCAAATGGGACTGCATTTTTTACACTAGATGAATGAACACACTAAGATTTTTACTGTGCACCCAAACAATGGGTCAGGGCCCATTTTTGTGTTTTGCGGGACCATTTTTATGGGTTGTGACTCGTGAGTAAATATAACTTTTTCATTTCAATATTAGTAGTGTCACATTGTCACAAGCTTGTAGATCAGCTATTCTCTCTAATTTGAGTCCCGGGGAGACCTTTTGGGTCTCAAGCTAAACGGTTTGGGAACCACTGCTCTACAGCGCTGTACTGTCAGAGTAAAAGCACACCTGTGTGAAGTGAGCGGTAACCCACTTCACACTCGAAAATACTGTTCCTGAAGAATTAAGAATTACGTCTTACCTATTTATATTATATTACGTTATACCTATCCATTCTGCAGTTTTCTCCATTGGAAAAATCGAATACGCATGAGATCACGTATTGGAGAAGCTAGCACCCTCAGTGTGGATCAAGCTCATTTGGGTACATATTCAATCTCAGAGTCAAATGAACACTGAGAACCCTCCTCCCTCGTCCACGCTTTCCACTGATCTGTCTCTCAAGCTGTGTCTCTGTCGTTACACACACACCCACAGCTCAAATTAACCCTGTGTTGACTGGAGGGCATGCAATGCTCCTAAAGGGGAATACCACTCATTTTCAACAATGAACTATGTCTGTACTCTTTGGCTTGCAGAGTACACATTCTCTGCAAGCACACCCCACAATCAATCCTCCAGTTCACAGTACACAGGGGGGGGGGGGGGACTTTTTTTTTCTTATTTCCACACAACAACTCTAAGGTATATTAATGACACAGGTCAATGTTGAAAATGAGTAGTATTCCCCTTTAAAGGAGTAGTTCACCCCCAAAATGGCTTTTTTTCTTCTTGATTACTCAGTTATCAATTGGGGGAAAAAAATACATTTTGGGGGTGAACTACTCCATTAAGTGGAAACGAACAACTCCTTTAAGTGGAAACAGAAGCATCTGAGAATCTCTCAGTTTGTGACCGAAACAGACAGAGAGGGATGGATAGAAAGAGAAATATATGAAGAGATATGGAGAGAGACAAAGATATGGGTAGATATGAGAGAGAGAGAGAGAGAGAGAGAGAGAGAGAGAGAGAGAGAGAGAGAGAGAGAGAGAGAGAGAGAGAGAAAGAGCTCTGATTCGTAGCTGCTTGCGTGAGAGGAGCTTTTCACCTTAAGAATATTAATGACCTTCTCCCCATTCATTGTACAAGATGGTCGCTAAATTAATAACCCACCCTTCACCACGACTCTCTCTCATTACAGCTGTAATAGGTTCCACTCTAAAAGCCATTCGTACTGCCTGCCTCAAGCGTCTGTTATGCCATGTGGAATGCCATGTGGAAGCCCCAACCCCACCACCACCCTCCAGGCCCATTCTCAGTGAGTCAGAAGTCCCAGACTGCAGAGATCCACCAAGAAATGCATCACAGCCTGCATGGATGAATCAAGACATTGCCTGTAACTCAGTTAAACAATATAGGGAAATCTTGCAAAGTTGTTGGCACACATGCACACATACATCACCATACAATGCAAAAAGTACCCATAGTACTTTGACTGCCAACCAAATGGAGACAGAGGCGTGACCTTAGGGTTCATTAAGGGTTCATTAATTGTTTGAATGAGTATCCAGACATATATAGCTTTTGCTTTGTGCTTTGTTCTAATTGTTGTGCCTCGTCAGCTGTGTCACTTTCTGTTCTCTAGATAGAAAGCATGCTAATAATGGCTATTACGCAAATAAGACAAACTCAAAATGACAGGGGACAAATAGTTGCAATTACCAAATTTAAATATAATCACATATGCAAATTGACATTAGGAGCATATGCGTAGTTTAGGCTATGGTATTATTTGAATCCAAATAGCAGATATTTTCTCTCCATGCTGTAGGCTAACAGAGATAGAGAGATTAAGTGCTTGCAGGCTGTTGTGTAGGTGGACAGCTAATTGCAGTGTCTGAAAAGTGCTATACAACAAATCTATACAGACAGACAGGCAGACAGACAGACAGACAGACAGACAGACAGACAGACAGACAGACAGACAGACAGACAGACAGACAGACAGACAGACAGACAGACAGACAGTGGGGAAATCAAAGTATCACTTGTGCATAATTCATTATTTTGAACATCTGTGTTAATTTCACAAACCTTTGCTGCTTGATTATATTAATTCATATATCACCATATCCCAAATTAACATTGTCCTCTGCTAAAGCATCCAGACATAGACCTGTCAAATATATAACAATGGATTGGTGCCCCAGGAAGGAACAATAAATCTATATTTCGGGAACTATGCCACAATGAAATAGAAAAGTTAAAATGTTGGCATGGTCTTACTGCCAAGGTCTTACTGCCAACTTAAAAACTATCTTTAATCTTATTGATTGAAAAGAGAAGGAGAGGCAGCAGGGTGGGTGAGGAGGTGGAGCAGACAGTGAAATTGGTCCCTCTGTTGGTATAAAATGTGTAGTACAAGAGAAGCATGTACTGTATGATATTATCCTGCATCGGCTGTGTGCACAGCCCCCTATACCCTAAGCCATTGAGTCAGCATTGAAACCTGATCTCAACATGCAGTGTGAGTGAGAGCAAGGAGATAGTTAGATTGACAGAGAGAAAGAGTGAAGACTGAGAGTGCACAGCAGTCATTTAGATTCTCCCATTTCCAATGCAGTGACTGTGAAGGCAAGGATATAGAGCAAGGCCCCCTCCAGAGGAGAGATGAGAAACAGCAGACATCATAGAAAGAAACATCGAACAGACAATGCATCTCTGTCAAGGACAATTCCTGCGTTAGAGCATCACTAATTGAACATATAGCAGGAACACGATCTTGATGGGAGCACTACAAGTAATGCCCATACAACCCCACCCTGAAAAGATAAATCTATAAAAGGACAAAGGAGCCGTGTTGAAACACGCGTAATACGCATCATCAGCATCACTTACTATATGCAACACCTATGTGAGCACAGGAAATCTGAGTGCAGTTTGAGACACCTCACAGCGATTCAACCTGACTATATTTGACAGATCAGGATGTGCTTGTTTGTCCTGACCACTCCCTGAAATGAGGTCATACTGTATCATCTGGGTGACTATGACACAACACATGTCCCACTGATTATTGGAGCATCATATTTGAATCTCAATTGAAATGACACCCTTTGTTAATAAATGCTAGATCGATATGCGAGTATGGACAATGACCAACTCGATGGTCCTTATCAGCAATTTGATATTACATTAAAAACAGAATAACACTAACTGAGTTTTCTCATTCATCATATTTGACAGGGTCTCAACAATATCTGACCTAGTGTCTGTGAAATTACTTAACCTCCCTGCTGCCTTTCAAGTGTATTAAAATGTCTATCAATCATTTGGTATGAGTAGATATCCATTTTTCTCAAGTGTTTTGGAGAAAACTAATCTCTGTATTGCAGTGTGGTTATAAACATTATAGACAAATAAAAATGTCTGCATTCGTGTCATTATTAGTTTGGACACGCAAATAACTTCCTAACATTTCCAATACAAAGTCCCATGCAAATAATGATCCCATTACCCAGGTGTACAGAGTAGGACGGAGAGGATTCTCCGGGTGACTTTGTTAATGTTTGTCCCTTGTGTATTTCCTTTTCAAGCTAAAGGGCATGAAAGGACTAAAAGCAGCGTAAATCCCTCCCCACAGGTTCATGAGAGTGTTAAACAGTGCCTCGGCTGCCTCTGCATAAATCACACAGATTCTTGCTGTGGCGGTAAACAAAGCTATCGGGAAGAGCAGGCAGGCTTTGAGTGTGTCCCTCTTTGGATCATCTCCGTACGGGATGGGACCCGCGGTTCTGAGCATGACAAAGCTAATCTAAAGACAGCAACAACACCCGACACTGCAGAGAGGAGAGCAACTGCGGATGGAGGAGTATGGTGGGAAAGGGGGGAGGGTGGCTGCCGATAAATTCTGTCTTTTATCTGTGACCAATTGTAAGCCCCTGCCGGGCGTGTTCCTCAACGTGTTTTTATTCACCACCTCACTCTCAGCAGCTCCCGTTTTCTCACCACCTCCGAACATCATGTTCAAGGCTGGCTGTATCTGCATATTCCCATCTCCTTCCTCCGAGTCGGTTTGCCTTATGCTCATTATCTCACTCACACGCCTGTCGGATGGATGCACACTTCCTCTCCCTTTCACACAACTGTACTCTCCTGCTGGTTGTTAATGGTTGTACATCTGTCCTTCTGTCTATTTCCTGCTTTCTGTGTGCCTCGATCTCCCCATGCACTCCCTTTCTTACTCTCTCTCTCTCTTGCTATCTCTCTGTCTCTCACAACCCCCACCCCTCTATTCTTCAATTTTCTTGTCTCCTATTGTGTTCTCTCTCTCTCTCTCTCTCTCTCTCTCTCTCTCTCTCTCTCTCTCTCTCTCTCTCTCTCTCTCTCTCTCTCTCTCTCCATTCTTTGTCTTTTATTGTGTCCACCCTGCTTTCCTTCCTACATCCCACAGTCAGATATATTGAGGTGGACTGCTGGGTGGGGGTGGGTGGATGCTAACCCACAGCTCCCTGAGACTGGTACATCATTTGACTGCTGGTCTCCATGGCAACCTCGGCTAGCAGAGCTAACCTCTCTTTTTCTCACAAGGGACACGCCCTTGTATGAGGGGAAAACAGGAAGTGAACGCAGATAAGATGGCAGTGAGGGAGAGAGAGAGAGAAAATGAAAGGAGAGGTGGGAAATAATTCAAGTAATATAGGCTAAAGAATGAAATTCAATTGAATCTAGTGAAATATGTCAAAAATAGGTTTAAATTAAAATATATATATTTTTTCATATTACCTTCTGACAAAATTATCTTCATAACCAGCTTATAGTGGATGACAACATACATACTGTATACCAGTATGTCCAAAGGTCATGTAGCTGTGTTGAACCCATAAGAATGTGTACTACTCCACCAAAAGGTGAATGCAGCCACTGCAGAAGTACAATCCAGTTTAGACTGTGAAGCACTTAGCTTGGTGCCTCAACCAGGATAATGTATTTAGAGAATCAATAATTGAATGAATTTTGCAGCACTGAGGGCAGCAAAGCTAGAAGCTTTTAGTTGAGACAGACTCCATAGCCACAGCCATTATGTTATATGCTCTGCTAAGAACTATATCTCCTAAGATATGTGTAGACATAATACACTCTCAATGACAAAATGTTCTTGGAAATATAATTTCTAGATTAAACAACAACCTTGCGGCCTCACGGATATAGAACAAATGCAACAAATAAACAGACACAGACAGACAGTGACATGTGGGCTGCATGGATTAGCCTCTCCCTATGCCGGTGTCCCAACATCCCAACACATCGGTTTAGCTGTGATTGACATTGAGCTACCGGTGCTTTCAGCCCCACCCAGACGCAGAGCAGGCATGCAAGAGCCGGAGCCGAGCTGAGCTGCGATGCCCCGGTACTGAAAACTCCCTGCTGCTGCTCCTGCTGCAGCGCAGAGCGGAAAATTACCGGCCCCTCCCCCCTCCCAGTCACTTTCACAGGCACAGAGAACTGCAGCCTACACAGAGGGCACATACTGAACCACTCAAACGCATATACACACAGCTCTAGGCATTGTTTCAGCAACTACAATGACTGCGGTCAGTACATGCAGACTGGGAAATGCACATAAAAATCATAGGTGCAAGATACACCTACAGGCAGTGCACACTGCAGATTGAGAAGCACTGAGCATGCTGCCATGTTGAAACACACACACACACACACACACACACACACACACACACACACACACACACACACACACACACACACACACACACACACACACACACACACACACACTGACCCACTTAAACACATCAGCACCACTTTAATATGCAACGCCTATGTGAGTACAGAAAACCTGAGTGGAGTTTGAGACATCTCATAGTGAATTAAACAAACAAACAAACAAGGATTTGACAGATCAGGCCCTGCTTGTTTGTCCTGAACCACTCCCTGAAATGAGGTCATGCTATCATCTGGGTGACTATGACACAACACAAGTTCCACAGCCTCTCAAGTGATTATAGAGCATCATATGTCAATCTAATTTCAATCTTAATTTCATGAATCACAATGGCACCCATCATAAATAAAAATGCTAGATCGATATTCAGACATGTATCCATTAGCATAGTTTTGTGAAAGCCCAACGGTTGTCTGGGATACATGTTGTTCTGCATGAGTACATCTGTGTTACCCCAACACCCATTAAAAGAGGATGTTAACGTTAATATGTAAATGGCATGTCATGTCTACAGCGGGCTCAGGCCAATAGCACACATGCCTGGAGAGATCGGCACTAATTCCCCATTACTCTTCTCAGCTGCTCCCCTTCCACAGCAGCACTACAGGGTTAGTGGAGGGGGATGGGAGAGTAGGCTGACAGCATGAGAGAGGTATAGAGAGTGAAGAGAAGCAGGATTGAGGGGGCGTGATAAATCATGTATACATGTTCTGTGATCATGAAGGACAAATAAGTGAGGATTTTAAATGCAAGAAAAGACAACATTGAAGACTAGCACAGGACGTCTCTGAAGAGATTGTGGTTTGTGGAGTTGATAGAACCAAATAGTTTGGGTAATTTTAGAATGTTTCTCTCTCTCTTTCTCTCTCTCTCTCTCTCTCACACACACACACACACACACATACACACACACACACACACACACACACACACACACACACACACACACACACACACACACACACACACACACACACACACACACACACACACACACACACACACAATTTGGCAATGTTTCAAATATTTCAAATTTGTATTTTATAGGATGTCATGGTGGAAAAAGAAGGTGATGATAAGTAATAGAGCAGTATCAGCCTGAGAGAATGCATTCAAAGAAAGGGGAGGACAGAATAGGGCCATGACTAGAGAAGAGAATCAAAGAAAAACAGAAATGGCAGATTAGTCCAGATTATTCATGCTCTCAGCTGTGAGAGAATGGGTTTTCAATGCTCTAAGCCTGCTGAGGGAACAGGACTGCAAGAAAAGCTAAGACAGAGAGACCTATCTTTAACCAATCATGTTTGAACAAAGAGGGAAACATGCAGAGAGACTACACGATTATGTTGCCAGCATATGCTTATCTTCAGATAGCAAAACCACATAAAATACCAAAAGAGGTAAAAGAGGCTCTCATGATGACATACCCAATATCCAACACTGATATATTGATCAATGATATGCTGACAATGTATGATACTGTGAATATGAAGTTGCTGCAAATAAACAGAACACATTTTTCTTCAAGTAAGTTGCACATAAGTCAACAATTCATTTTAACATGACCGAGACAATAGTGTGTTGCCTATAGCAACCACACTAATTGCGTTTCCACATTGATCATGAGACATTGAAAAAGGTTGATATGACGTTTGTCAACATGATCAAAATCAGTCTGGCTCAATGTTCAGTGGCAATTCTCTTTCAGCACCATGGACAGCAACAGTCCCATTACAAGCAAGCTAAGCAAATACAGACACAAGACAGAGCTCAAATACAGTAACAAGTGAGATAGGATTGTTTTGTTATCTCACAAACTACTAAAGAGTATTAATTCCACTTGCATGAATGGCCATGGAGTAAACAGAATAGCAAATTGACCACATTTAAGTTAACCCCTCTTCATATAACTGTTCCTCACTCATTCTCATGGTAAAATGGTAAAAAAAGAAGAAGAAAAAAAAAAAACACTTCAGAAACTCACCTACAGTACCAGTGACATAATCGATTTTTATTAACACTAGAACAATGGCTTCCATTATAGTATTTTAACTTTCAGGAATAGAAAGCCTACAGTTTCTGATGATGTCACCGGTAGGCAGGTTTCTGAACCTTCCACAGCCCTCCTCTGAGACACAGAGTGAGTAGACAAAGATATTACAATATTACCAATTATATGAAGGTGAAGGTGTGCTTTAAGTATACAACAAAATAGAGGACGTCAGCCACATTTAGAGGACTTGCACATTTAGACTAATTTTATCTTACCTTCTCTTTATTAGGTAAAGTCTGCGTCCGGTTATAAGTGTCGCCTCCATTAATACTAATCAGCTCTGCATCTACAGGTGGAAACTGTGCAGGGAAAACCACTACGTCACTCTTCAGTGTGTCTGAGCTGAAACACACGTCATACTGCTGAGTAGATTTAGAGTAAGACCAGCTCCCATCAGGATGGGTGGTGATCATCGGGGGACCATACCTACTGAAATTGCTGTCTGTCCTGTGGCATTTGACAGCTATTAGACTGATGAGGCTCAGTAGAAAGATCACTGATACTGACACTATGGCAATCAGTAAATACAGGTGTATATTAGAGAAACTCTCCTCTTTTATTGGGATATTCCTGAATGTGGTCTGGATATTATCTGTGCTTTCAACGACCACTATATCAATAGACACGGTAGCTGACAGAGGGGGTTCTCCGTTATCAGAAACTAACACCACCAACGGGTGGGTTTTCAGGTCATTGTCACTCATTCGTCTCTTAGTTCTGATTTCTCCAGTACTGGTTCCAATTCGGAAGAGGTTATTTCCCTTTGGCTCAGTGATGTGATATGAAAGCAGAGCATTGTAGCCTGAATCTGCATCTATAGCTCTGATCTTGGCCACAAAGTATCCAGCTTCAGCAGAATAAGGAATGTTCTCACTGTTAACAGATCCATGTTCAGAATAGGGCTCGAGAATCCCGGGACTGTTGTCATTCTCATCCAGAATGAAAACGTTTACAGTAACATTGCTGCTGAGTGAAGGAACTCCATGATCTGTGGCCTGAACTATAAACTCAAATGTGTTTAACTCCTCATAGTTAAAAGACTGTAGGCTGACCACATCTCCTGTTTCTGAATTTATATTTATCATAGAGGCTATCAGAGTGTTTTGAGGGGAATTGTCAATGACAGAAAATGTTACTTTTGCATTTTCATCTACATCAGCATCTTGCACGGTTATTGTATAAATAACAGCTCCAACTGGACTGTTCTCTTTAACATAAATATTTATAGTGGATTGTGAAAAACTAGGTGGGTTGTCATTTACATCAGAAACATATACAGTAATAACACTGGTGCTGGAGAGGGGTGGGATCCCCTCATCAATAGCTATGATGGTGACATTATATTGAGAATCCCTTTCTCTGTCAAGTTGTCCATCTACAACCAGGGAATAATGATTTTTATATGAATTCTTAACTGTAAACGGTACAGAATCTATCACTTTAACCTGAACGACGCCATTTTTGCCAGCATCATTATCCTTTGCCGTTACAAGTCCAACCATTGTGCCTATTGGCGCGTTCTCTTTGACAATATTGACTAAGGATGTAACTGATATTTCTGGCGGATTGTCATTAACGTCAGTGATCTCCACGAGAACTTTACAAAGAGAAGATCTCGGATTTTGACCTTTGTCTTTCGCTTGGACACGAATTTCAACTGCATTGTTTTGTTCATGATCCAATTGGCCTTTCACCGTAATTTCCCCGGTGTCTGAATTAATATCAAATAAGGCAACATTGTTATCATTATCGTGGTTAATAAAGAAATATACTATTTCCCCATTGAGATCCTCGTCTAAATCTTGAGCATGGACTGAAATGACAGAAGCGCCGTATGGCGTGTTCTCTTGCACCCTGGCTTTGTATAAAGATTTGCTAAAGATAGGAATATTATCATTAACATCTTTCACGTTGACAGTGATCTGTAACGTTCCTGATCTGGGAGGCTTTCCACCATCTATAGCAGTCAATGTTAGTTTAATCACTGGCTGTTTCTCTCTATCTAATGCTTTTTGCAGCACTAACTCACAAGACACACTCTGTTCCCCACCACTTTGCACATCCAGGGAGAAATGCTCGTTTTGGCTCAATTTGTAGTTCTTTACCGAGAAACTGCCCACATCTGCGTCAAAAGCATTTGGTAAGGGGAATATTTCCCCAGTATAAGCTGACTCAGACACATTCAAAAGTATTCCAGGTATTCTGAAAGAAGGTGCATTGTCGTTTATATCCAAGATTTTAACCTCGAATCTATAAAGATTCAACGGGGAGTTCACAATGGCTTCCAATTCAAACGAACACTTCACGTTACGAAAGCAGAGCTCGTCTCGGTCTATTCTCTCTTTCACTGAAATAATCCCAGTCTTCAGGTTTACATCAAAATATCTGGCATGAAGTCCAGATATCCGAAAGCCACGATTTTCCAATTCTTGAACGTCTAGTTGCAGGTCTTTTGCTAAATTTCCAACAATGGTGCCTTGATTTGATTCCTCCAAAACGGAATACACGGTCTGTGTTGCAGCGATATTCCATATGTGGGCGAAAATGAGATGATAAATTAAATACTTAAAAACATTGCCCAGGTTCATTCTGTCAATATCCATGTGTCCAGAATATTCCGAAACAGTGGCTACCAGCAACACATTGCTGCGTAAATATGCATCCAAGTAAAAGAGCCCATCGCCATGCAACCGATGAACAAAGCATTGTCATCCTTCTATGCCATATGAAAGGGGAGGAGCCACTCAAAACAACTAGCCTGAGACCTGATAGCGGCATCTTGTGGAAATATATCAAATACAATTACTACATTGATACCTGTGTATATGGTGTGACCGTCATCAGTATTGAAATAGTCACTAGTTAAACATAATAGAATTTTGCCAGGCTGTAATGTAGAATAATTAACGTAGCAGACGTAAAGAGAAGCAAAATGGTCAGCTCAATACACATTTTCAGCACCATGGCTGTGGACAGCGACCGTGCGCATAAACAGAGCTTTACGCACAGGGAAATGAGAACAGCTGAGTTTCAATTTACATGTGACTGTGTCTGTGTAGGCCTAGTGTGTAAACTAAACTTAAGAATGAATACGCTTAGACTACTATAGACCCCATAGGCCTACTAATGTAGCCTATAAAACATTAGGCCACTTTACTGAAAGACTGTTGACAATCTACAATTCCATCCACCGAACACACAAAAGTAATACCTATGAAACATACATATGCACATAAAGTTATAGTTATATAGTTATTATTATAAGACCTAATTTTCAAGTGCTGCCGCGTCTCTTACCTTCTCTTTGTTGGGTAAGGTTTGAGTCCGGTTATAAGTATCCTCACTGTTAATACTGATCAGTTCTGCATCTACAGGTGGAAAGGGCGCAGGATAAACCACTACGTCACTCTTCAACGTGTCTGAGCTGAAACACACGTCATACTGCTGAGTAGATTTAGAGTAAGACCAGCTCCCGTCAGGATGGGTGGTGATCATTGGGGCGCCATACCTACTGAAAGTGTCGTCTGTTCTGTGACATTTCACTGCTATTAAACTGACGAGGCTCAGTAGAAAGATCACAGATACAGACACAATGGCGATCAGTAAATACAGGTTTAAATCAGAAAAGTTGTCATCCTTTGCTGGAATTTGTCTGAATGGTGTCTGAATGTCTCCTGTATTTTCGACCACCACTACATCAATAGACACTGTAGCTGACAGGGAAGGTTCTCCATTATCAGAAACCAACACCACTAAAGGATGTGTTTTCAGGTCATTGTCACTCATTCTTCTCTTAGTTCTGATTTCTCCGGTGCTGGTTCCAATTCGAAAGAGGTTATTTCCCTTTGGCTCAGTGATGTGATAAGACAGCAGTGCATTGTAGCCGGAGTCTGCGTCTACAGCTCTGATCTTGGCCACAAAGTATCCAGCTTCAGCAGAATAAGGAATGTTCTCACTGTTAACAGAGCCGTGTTCAGAATAGGGCGAGAGAATCCCGGGACTGTTGTCATTCTCATCCAGAATGAAAACGTTCACAGTCACGTTGCTGCTGAGCGGAGGAACGCCAGAGTCCGTGGCCTGAGCTTTAAACTGGAACGTTTTTAACTCCTCATAGTTAAATGACTGCAGGGTGACTATATCTCCAGTCTCTGAATTAATGTTTACAACTGATGTTATTGGAATACCTTTCGAACCACCATCTAATGACGAATATGTTATTTTAGCATTCTCATCTACATCTGGATCAACTGCAGTTATGGTATAAATAGTAGCTCCAACAGGACTGTTCTCTTTCACGTAAACATTCATTATTGGCTCAGGAAAATGAGGAGCATTGTCATTAACATCAGAAACATGCACAGCAATAACCGTGGTGCTGGAGAGAGGTGGAGTCCCTTCATCAGTAGCAACGACGGTGACGTTATATTGAGAGGCACTCTCTCTATCAATATCCCCGTCTACTATTAGAGAATAATAGTTTTTGTAGTTTGATTTCAGTTTAAAGGGCACCGACCCCACTATTTTACAGTTGGTGAGACCATTGTTGCCCCCATCTTTATCATTAACGGTTACCAAAGCGACTACTGTTCCCAACTCAGCATCCTCTTTAACTGGGCTCATAAGGGAGGTCATCACTATGTCCGGAGTATTATCGTTAACATCAATGACTTCAATTAGCATTTTTCCATGAACACTACGAGAGGGCGTCCCTTTATCTTTCGCCTGTATACGAATGTCATATGCAGCGTTTTCCTCATAATCTAGGTGTCCCTTTACAGTTATTTCCCCTGTGTCGGGGTTCATGACGAATACATCTGCAGGATTGAATTTCCCTCTAGCAATGAAAGAATACACAAGCTCGCTGTTTACGCCCTCGTCTAAATCAGAAGCACTTACGGTTAATATGGAAGTCTGAAACAAAGCGTTTTCAGTAACCTGAGCCTTATACAGAGACTGACTGAATACGGGAGTATTATCATTTACATCCATGACGTTCACAATTATTTGTAACGTTCCCGACCTGGGCGGCTTTCCTCCATCAACAGCAGTCAATACAAGTTGGATAACGGACTGTTTCTCTCTGTCTAACGCTTTCTGTAACACCAACTCCGCAGACACACTATCTCCGCCACTTTGTACATCCAGTGAGAAATGTTCATTCGGGCTCAGTGTGTAGCTCTTTACGGAGTTGCTGCCTGTATCAGGATCGTCTGCTAAGGGGAGCAAGTACCTCTCTCCAGTAAAGGATGATTCAAAAATATTGAATGTCTTTACCTTTTCAGGGAATGATGGTGCGTTATCATTAATATCAATAATTTGAACTTCTATGCGATGCAAATGTACAGGATGGCTCAGAATGGCCTCTGTGTTCAATGAACACTTAGCCATATTCGAACATAGCTCTTCGCGATCTATCCTATCGGCAACATAAAGGGTGCCCGTTTTCAAATCCACGTCGAAATATGTCTTTGATTTTCCCGAGACAACCCGTAAATCCCTGTATTCCAGTTCTTGAATGTTGACATTTAAATCCTTGGCGAGATTTCCCACAACCGTGCCTTTGTCTACCTCCTCGGAAACGGAGTAAGATATCTGAGCTGCAGCCCAGTCAGACAAACAAAGAACAGCCAGGCAATGTATCCAAACGATTTCGCAGTGTCTTCCAGGACGACCCATTGCTGCTTTAAAATAAACTGTAATAAATGCTAATTATGGCCATGACAGTATGCAAGCAACATTTTCTATAACAACCTACTATCCGCACGGTCTCACTGGTATTCGCGTTCTCATCACAAAGACCTCGCACACTATTCAGTCTTCACAGTTGGAGAGGAGGAGTCTGGTATTATTATACACACACAAATACATGGTCTCGAGCGACGCCAAGTGCTAGTTTTGCCCAAACGAAAAATAAATGGAGCGATACCTTTCAAGGCACAATTTGTATAGTGTACACTGTACATCAACCATAGCATATACCATAAACATTAAAATATATCAGAAGCATTAATAGCTTAAGAGAAGAGCTGTATTGAATAAGTAGCCTAAACAAATCCTAAGCTAAAATAGACAGGCCATTTCACACCCTTAATGTCGGCTTACATGTATCATCGACAAATCATTGAGCAAATATAACTTTTTGGGGCACTTGTCACTGGTGTAAAGTTCATACAAGAATGACAAATTCATCTAATTAATTTAATTCCAAAAGCTGAAAATCGTTTGATTATTTGTCAAATAAAAAAATAAATACATAAATAATTGTAATAAATACGAATATTATTGTTATTGGTACTAATTTAAATTCGGAGATTGTAAATAATTCACTTTTTTTTTTTTTTTTTCCCCCCCCTGTTTATGTTTTTCAGTGGCTTACCTTTTCTTTGTTTGGTAAAGTCTGGGTCCGGCTAAAAGTGTCCCCATCAATACTAATGAGTTCAGCATCTACAGGTGGAAACGGTGCAGGGAAGACTACTACGTCACTCTTCAATGTGTCAGAGCTGAAACACACGTCGTACTGCTGAGTAGATTTAGAGTAAGACCAGCTCCCGTCAGGATGAGTGGTGATCATTGGGGCGCCATACCGACTGAAATCTCTGTCTGTCCTGTGGCATTTGACAGCTATTAAACTGATGAGGCTCAGTAGAAAGATCACTGACACCGATGCAATGCCGATCAGTAGATACATGTTTAAATCAGAGAAGCTGTCGTCCTTCATTGGCACTTGTCTGAATGGAGTCTGAATGTCACCTGTATTTTCAACCACCACTACATCAATAGACACAGTAGCTGACAGGGATGGTTCTCCATTATCAGAAACTAACACCACCAACGGGTGGGTTTTCAGATCATTGTCACTCATCCGCCTCTTAGTCCTGATTTCTCCGGTGCTGGTTCCAATTCTAAAGAGGTTATTTCCCTTTGGCTCAGCGATGTGATAGGAAAGCAGAGCATTATAGCCAGAGTCTGCGTCTACAGCTCTGATCTTGGCCACAAAGTATCCAGCTTCAGCAGAATAAGGAATGTTCTCACTGTTAACAGAGCCGTGTTCAGAATAGGGCGCGAGGATCCCTGGGCTGTTGTCATTCTCATCCAGGACACAAATATTCACAGTCACGTTGCTACTAAGCGGAGGAACACCAGTATCAGTTGCCAGAACAAAAAATTGAAATGTTTTTACTTCTTCATAGTTGAACGACTGTAGACTGACTATTTGTCCACTCTCAGAGTTAATGTTTACAACTGATGAAATCGGAATATTTCTTGGGTAACTCTCTTGCAACGTATACAACAATATTGCATTTCCATCTGAATCAGGATCAAATGCAGTCACTGTATAGATAACAGTACCGATAGGACTGTTTTCTTTCACATAAGCATTAATCACAGGCTCTGAAAATCGAGGCGGGTTGTCATTGACATCTGCTACATGCACAGTAATAACGCTTGTGGTGGAGAGCGATGGAGACCCGTTATCAGTAGCTATAATGGTGACATTATACTCGGAGACACTTTCTCTGTCCAGCGGTCCGTCTACTACTAATGAATAATCACTGTTGTAATTTAACGAGAGTTTAAAAGGAGAAGGCCCAACCAGTTTACAGTTGGTCTGTCCATTCGTTCCTCCATCTGAATCGCTCACAGCAACCAGGGCTACAATTGTTCCCAATCCGGCGTCTTCTTTCACGGGGGTCATGAGTGACGTCACAGATATCTTTGGCGAATTATCATTGACATCTGTAATTTCTATAAGTAATTTAGCGTTTGCACTTCGAGGTGGATGGCCTTTGTCCGTTGCCTGGACCCTAACTTCATAAGCAGGGGTGTCTTCGTAATCTAAAATACCTTTGACAGCAATTGCACCCGTTTCTGAATTTATATCAAATACATCTGATGGATCGACATTGCCACGTTTGATCAATGAATAGACGAGCTTACTGTTCATACCCTCGTCTAAATCGGTTGCATTTAGCTTTATTACCACTGTTCCGGGAGCATCATTTTCACTGACACGCACTTTATATAACGATTTGCTGAAAGTGGGTGCATTATCATTGAGATCTATAACGTTTACTATCAGTTGCAATGTCCCTGATCTCGGAGGTTTACCTTCATCTACAGCAGTCAGAATTAGGTTAATAATAGGCTGTTTTTCTCGGTCTAAAGATTTCAGCAACACTAACTCAGCGGATACACTGTGGTCTCCACCGCTCTGCACGTCAAGGGAAAAATGTTCATTGGGACTCAGCTTGTAGCTCTTTACCGAGTTGCTGCCTGTGTCTGTGTCGACTGCTATAGGAAGTAGATATCGCTCTCCGGGTGATAGTGATTCAGAAATATTTACCACATAAGACTGCTCAATGAACGCAGGAGAGTTATCGTTTATGTCCAAAATATTAACCTCAATACGATTTACATTCATTGGATTGCTTAATACCGCCTGTATATTCAGAGAACACTTAATGGTGTTGGGACAAAGCACGTCTCTGTCTATCCTCTCGTTAACAAAGAGATTTCCTGTACGCAAATTCACATCAAAGTATTTCTTACTGTACTCCGACACAATTCGGAGATCCCTTGACTCCAGTTCCTGCACATTGAGATTTAAATCCTTAGCGAGATTCCCCACTACCGTGCCTTTGTTCACCTCCTCAGAAATGGAATAAGATGTTTGAGCCGCAGACCAGTCACAAAGACAAAACAAAGCAGCGATCTGAATCCAGACATATCCATTTTGCTCTCGAAACCCCATCGTCATCCGAACAATAGCCGTAATTGCATACAATCATGTAATTCCAAAAACAGTTGGCAGGTCCCATAGAGAAATATATCCCATACAATGTCCAACCCTTTTCGCAGAAGCATCAGCATCGGAGTGTGTCTGTTATCAAGCTCATGCCTATGATGACGTTTTCAGGGAGGAGTTTTTGAGACGTGAGCATTCGTTTTGTGGTCTCCAGCGACACCAAAAGGTTCTCAATACATTTGAATAATAGCTCAACCTTTTTTGAAATACTATGCCAAACGATAATAATCATATAATAATAATAATAATAATAATAATAATTCAATCAATCAATCAATCAATCAATCAATCAATCAATCAATCAATCAATCAATCAATCAATCAATCACTGAATAAACTGCACTGATATTCACCACGGAGTGAACCAGACAATGCTATACAGTTCAGCACCATGGACAGAGCTGTGGCACACTAAAGCAGGCTGAAACGGTTCAGCACCATGGACAGAGCTTCCTTAGTATTACACTTTGACCCTGAAATTCTGTCAACATAATTATTTACAATTGGAAGTCACATTAAAACCGATCATCCCTTTGTAAATTATGTGTAAATAAGTAGCCTGCTTGCTTGACTATTCCTGTAACTTATTATATTTAAAAAAAACCTTTATACATGATTGTATATGTTGTTATTATATAGTTAACCATGCAGCGTTGTCTTGCATAATTATCTCAGTGAAAAAAAAACACAGTAATATAATACTTTCTGTGATATGTTCTAATATGGACAAATTGAATGCAGATTGAACATGTAGTATAATATTGATGGTACTATAAAAAGTAAAAAATGTTCTCTAACTTTAACAGTAAGTCAGCAAGTACGTCTGGTGAGTTTGTTAATGGCCTCAGGGTGACATTTAGGGCGAAGTCACGCCAATTCTTGGCCATCTGGCCAGTGATGTATATTGGACCAGTTACCCATGGACACCTGGTACCCATATGGAGATCCATGTTGTACTGTATATGGAGATACGCTGTGAGAGCCCAAACATGCTTACTCAGTTATTCGTTATGTGAAAGTCCTATGATGTCTATGACATCTGACATCATACACTTTTATGCCCATACATGGAGATCCCTGTCTGTAGAACCAGCCACAAATATATGGGCTGTCTTGGCCATCTGTCTTGGCCATATATGGATTCTGTTAGTGTGGTATGTGGCCCATGTGGCCTCCATATATGGGCATTCCCATATGAAGTCCTGTTAGATGGGCTTAATATTGATGACATCAGGGAACCCCATATATGGGCATAAAAGGGATTCTGTTAGTGTGACATCACAGCGAAGCCAGAGCGTGATGTCAGAGCGGCAAACCCATTCTGTTAAGAGTGGTTCTCCTGACATCACAGTGACATCAGAGCATGTCAGAGTGACAAACCCATAGAACCACAGTGTCAAGCGTGACAGACAGAAAGAGATACACACATACGGACAAGCTGTGACCGTTCACATACTAATCTGCCATCTAAGGTCGCAATAATATAACATCCAGTTGATATCATACGGAGATATATGTTTCCATATACCATGCACATTTCCATCTACTGTACATAAGCATAGAAACCTAAGAATGAGAAAGTTATTAGGCCTACTTTTCAGTGCGGCTGCGTCTCTTACCTTCTCTTTGTTGGGTAAAGTTTGAGTCCGGTTATAAGTATCCTCACTGTTAATACTGATTAGTTCTGCATCTACTGGTGGAAAGGGTGCTGGGAAAACCACTACGTCACTCTTCAGTGTGTCTGAGCTGAAACACACGTCATACTGCTGAGTAGATTTAGAGTAAGACCAGCTCCCGTCAGGATGGGTGGTGATCATTGGGGCACCATATCTACTGAAATCGCTGTCATTCCTGTGGCATTTGACAGCTATTAAACTGATGAGGCTCAGTAGAAAGATCACTGACACCGATGCAATGGCGATCAGTAAATACAGGTTTAAATCAGAGAAGCTCTCCTCCTTCATTGGCACATGTCTGAATGTAGTTTGAATGTCTCCTGTATTTTCAACGACCACTACGTCAATAGACACAGTAGCCGACAGGGAAGGTTCTCCGTTATCAGAAACTAACACCACCAACGGGTGGGTTTTCAGATCATTGTCACTCATCCGCCTCTTAGTCCTTATTTCTCCGGTGCTGGTTCCAATTCTAAAGAGGTTATTTCCCTTTGGCTCAGCGATATGATACGAAAGCAGAGCATTGTAGCCAGAGTCTGCATCTACAGCTCTGATCTTGGCCACAAAGTATCCAACTTCAGCAGAATAAGGAATGTTCTCACTGTTAATAGAGCCATGTTCAGAATAGGGCGCAAGAATCCCTGGGCCGTTGTCATTCTCATCCAGGATAAAAACATTCACAGTCACATTGCTACTAAGCGGAGGAACACCACAATCCGTTGCCAGAACATAAAATGTAAACGTTTTCACTTGTTCATAGTTGAAAGATTTGAGACTGACTATTTCTCCACTCGCAGAGTTAATATTTACAATAGATGAAATGGGAACATTGCTTGGGTAACTCTCTTGCAATGAATAAAACAAAACCGCGTTTCCATCTGAATCAGGATCAAATGCATTTACTGTATAGATAACAGTACCGATAGGACTGTTTTCTTTCACATATGCATTAATTACAGGCTCTGAAAAACGAGGCGGGTTGTCATTCACATCCGCTATGTTTACAGTAATAACGCTAGTGCTGGAGAGCGAGGGAGATCCTTCATCAGTAGCTATGATGGTGACATTATACTCAGCGACACTCTCTCTGTCCAGCGGTCCATCAACAACTAATGAATAATCATTTTTGTAGTTCAATGTTAGTTTAAAGGGAACTTGTCCAATGAGTTTACAGTTTGTGAGACCGTTTTTTCCTCCGTCTGCATCGCTCACTGTGACCAAAGCTACAATTGTTCCCAACTCAGCATCTTCTTTCACTGGAGTCATGAGTGACGTCACTGATATTTCGGGGGCATTGTCGTTTATATCAATAACCTCTATTAATAGTTTAACGTGTGCACTACGTGGTGAATGGCCTTGGTCCATTGCTTGAACCCTAACTTCATAAGCAGGCGTTTCCTCGTAGTCTAAACTACCCTTAACAGTAATTTCTCCCGTTTCTAAGTTAATATCAAATATATTTGAGGGATCATTCTTCCCTCGTTTGATAAAGGAATAAACGAGCTTACTATTCATACCTTCGTCTAAATCTGTTGCGTTTAGCTTGACTACCACTGTCCCTGAAGCAGCATTTTCACTGACACGCACCTTGTATAGTGGTTTACTGAAAGTTGGAGAATTATCGTTTGCATCTAGAACGTTTACTATCAGTTGCAATGTCCCTGATCTTGGAGGTTTACCTCCATCTACAGCGGTAAGAATGAGGTTAATGATTGGCTGTTTTTCTCGGTCTAAAGCTTTCTGCAATACTAACTCAGCGGACACACTGTGGTCTCCACCGCTCTGCACGTCAAGGGAGAAATGTTCATTGGGACTCAGCTTGTAGCTCTTTACCGAGTTGCTGCCTGTGTCTGTGTCGACTGCTATTGGAAGTAAATATCGCTCTCCAGGTGATAGCGATTCAGAAATATTTAACACATAAGACTGCTCAATGAACGCAGGGGAGTTATCGTTTATATCTAAAATATTCACCTCAATGCGATTTACATTCATTGGATAGCTTAATACCGCCTGTATTTTCAGAGAGCATTTAATCATGTCCGGACAAAGCTCGTCTCTGTCTATCCTCTCGTTAACAAAGAGGTTTCCTGTCCGCAAATTCACATCAAAGTATTTCTTACTGTACCCCGACACAATTCGGAGATCTCGTGACTCCAGTTCCTGCACATTGAGATTTAAATCCTTAGCGAGATTCCCCACTACCGTGCCTTTGTTCACCTCCTCAGAAATGGAATAAGATATTTGAGCCGCAGACCAGCCACAAAGACAAAACAAAGCAGCGATTTGAGTCCAGACATATCCATTTTGTCCTCGAAACCCCATCATCACCCGAACAAATTCCTTAATTGCAAACAATCATTTAATTCCAAAAATAGTTGACCTGGTCCCATAGAGAAATATATCCCGTAAAATGTCCAACCCTTTTTCGCAGAAGCATCAGCATCGGAGTGTGTCTGTTATAAAGCCTATGGCGAAGTTTTCAGGGAGGAGTTTTAATGGAAATGTAGCTGCACTCGTTTCGTGGTCTCCAGCGACACCATAAGGTTCTCAATAGACATATCAATTTGAAAAATAGCCTTTTTGAAATACTATGTCAAATGATGATAATAATATTAATACTAATACTAATACTAATACTAATACTAATACTACTACTACTACTACTACTACTAATAATAATAATAAAATAAAACTGTCAACAATGGCCTACTTAATCTACCCCGTGAAATAAAACAAATATAATGGATACCTAAATAATAACATAAACTAATAGACAAATCAATCAAACCAACCAACCAACCAACCAACCAACCAACCAACCAACCAACCAATCAATCAATCAATCAATCAATCAATCAATCATTCAATCAATCAATCAATCACCAAATAAACCTCAGCGAGTTTTACCAGACAATGCTAGGTAGAGTTCAGCACCATGGACAGAGCTATGTCACACTACAGCAGTCTGAACGCTTCAGCACCATGGACAGCTGGCTTACTACATGCGGCTGAAACTGTCAATATATATATTATATTTATAATTGTAAGACACATTCAAACCGATCATCCCTTCCTGTAACCTATTATATTTAAATCAGTTTAAATTTATTATTGTATAGCCTATCTCGTTATGTGCATATTATAGAAAATCATGGCAGTAATGTCTTGCATATCTCAGTGAGGCCTATACCACATAGTAACATATAGTGCTTTCTATGATATGGTCTAATACAGACAAAAAAAGAATGATTGCACAAAAGCTGTGTATTGAATGTAACATGCTTCATGAGAATTGGTTGCTTTGTTAGACGTGTAACTTTAACAATTAACTTATAAGGCAGCAAGTATGTCTGGTGATACTTTTCAACCAGCTCTTTTTTTCAGATTATAGGCCTATTGGCCATACAATCATGTTAAATCAATTATAGATGCAAATATTTAATTTTAAAAGGTCTACTTTCAGACTGTAACATGCCACATTACAAACGGTTAATATCCTATGGAGATAATTACTGTATGTTGCCATCCAATATACATATATTATGTACAGTAGTACTGTACATAATCATAAAAACATTAAAAAAAAGTTACTATTAGGGCTCATTTTCAGGTGCGTCTGTCTCTTACCTTCTCTTTGTTGGGTAAAGTTTGAGTCCGGTTATAAGTATCCTCACTGTTAATACTGATTAGTTCTGCATCTATGGGTGGAAAGGGCGCAGGATAAACCACTACGTCACTCTTCAGTGTGTCTGAGCTGAAACACACGTCATACTGCTGAGTAGATTTAGAATAAGACCAGCTCCCATCAGGATGGGTGGTGATCATTGGGGCGCCATACCGACTGAAATCGCTGTCATTCCTGTGGCATTTGACAGCTATTAAACTGATGAGGCTCAGTAGAAAGATCACTGACACCGATGCAATGGCGATCAGTAAATACATGTTTAAATCAGAGAAGCTGTCCTCCTTCAATGGCACATGTCTGAATGTAGTCTGAATGTCTCCTGTATTTTCAACCACCACTACGTCAATAGACACAGTAGCCGACAAGGATGGTTCTCCGTTATCAGAAACTAGCACCACCAACGGGTGGGTTTTTAGATCATTGTCACTCATTCGCCTCTTAGTTCTGATTTCTCCGGTGCTGGTTCCAATTCTAAAGAGGTTATTTCCCTTTGGCTCAGTGATGTGATACGAAAGCAGAGCATTATAGCCAGAGTCTGCATCTACAGCTCTGATCTTGGCCACAAAGTATCCAGCTTCAGCAGAATAAGGAATGTTCTCACTGTTAATAGAGCCGTGTTCAGAATAGGGCGCAAGAATCCCTGGGCCGTTGTCATTCTCATCCAGGATAAAAACATTCACAGTCACGTTGCTACTTAAAGGAGGAACACCAGAATCCGTTGCCAGAACATAAAATGTAAATGTTTTCACTTGTTCATAGTTGAAAGATTGGAGACTGACTATTTCTCCACTGGCAGAGTTAATATTTACAACTGATGAAATAGGAACATTGCTTGGGTAACTCTCTTGCAATGAGTAAAACAAAACCGCGTTTCCATCTGAATCAGGATCAAATGCATTTACTGTGTAGATAACAGTACCAACTGGACTGTTTTCTTTGACATAAGCATTAATCACAGGCTCTGAAAAACGAGGCGGGTTGTCATTCACATCCGCTATGTTTACAGAAATAACGCTTGTGCTGGAGAGCGAGGGAGACCCTTCATCAGTAGCTATGATGGTGACATTATACTCGGAGACGCTCTCTCTGTCCAGTGGTCCGTCTACTACTAATGAATAATCATTTTTGTAGTTCAATGTTAGTTTAAAGGGAACTTGTCCCATAAGTTTACAGCTGGTGAGACCGTTTTTGCCTCCATCTGCATCGCTCACTCTGACCAAAGCTACAATTGTTCCCAACTCAGCATCTTCTTTCACTGGAGTCATGAGTGACGTCACTGATATTTTGGGCGCATTGTCGTTTATATCAATAACCTCTATTAGTAGTTTAGCATGAGTTCTACGAGGTGATTGGCCTTGGTCAATTGCTTGAACCCTAACCTCATAAGCAGGAGTTTCCTCGTAATCTAAACTACCCTTAACGGTCATTTCTCCAGTTTCTGAGTCCAAGCCAAATATATTTGAGGGATCGTTGTTCCCACGTTTGATAAAAGAATAGACGAGCTTACTATTCATACCTTCGTCTAAATCTGTTGCATTTAGCTTCACTACCACTGTCCCTGCAGTAGCATTTTCACTGACACGCACTTTATATAATGGTTTACTGAAAGTTGGAGAATTATCGTTTGCATCTAGGACGTTTACTATCAGTTGCAATGTCCCTGACCTTAGAGGTTTACCTCCATCTACAGCGGTCAGTATGAGGTTAATGATAGGCTGTTTCTCTCGGTCTAAAGCTTTCTGCAGTACTAACTCAGCGGACACACTGTGGTCTCCACCGCTCTGCACGTCAAGGGAAAAATGTTCATTGGGACTCAGCTTGTAGCTCTTTACCGAGTTGCTGCCTGTGTCTGTGTCGACTGCTATAGGAAGTAGATATCGCTCTCCGGGTGATAGTGATTCGGAAAAACTTAAGACATGCGATTGCTCAATGAACGCAGGGGAGTTATCGTTTATGTCCAAAATATTCACCTCAATGCGATTTACATTAATTGGATTGTTTAATACCGCCTGTATTTCCAAAGAGCATTTGATCATATTCGGACAAAGCTCGTCTCTGTCTATCCTCTCGTTAACAAAGAGGTTTCCTGTCCGCAAATTCACATCAAAGTATTTCTTACTGTACTCCGACACAATTCGGAGATCCCGTGACTCCAGTGCCTGCACGTTGAGATTTAAATCCTTAGCGAGATTCCCCACTACCGTGCCTTTGTTCACCTCCTCAGAAATTGAATAAGCTATTTGAGCCGTACACCAGTCACAAAGAAAAAACAAAGCAGCGATTTGAATCCAGACATATCCACTTTGCTCTCGAAACCCCATCATCATCCGAACAAAATCCGTAATATTAAATTAATTCCAAAAACAGTTGACTGGTCCCATATAGAAATACATCCCGTAAAATGTCCAACCCTTTTCGCAGAACCATCAGCATCGGAGTGTGTCTGCTATCAAGCTCATCCCTATGATGACGTTTTCAGGGAGGAGTTTTAATGGAAATATGAGCTGCACTCGTTTTGTGGTCTCCAGCGACACCATAAGGTCCTCAGTAGACATATCAATTTGAAAAATAGCTCAACTTTTTTGAAATACAATGTAAAATGATAATAATACTAACCACAATAATAATAATAATAATAATACAAATAATACTTAATAATATGTATTAATAATTATTAATAATAATGAATAAGTAAATTAACTGTCTACAATGGCCTACATAATCTACCCCGTAAAACAAAACAAATATAAAGTATAACAGAAAAAATGCATAAACTAAAAGACAAATCAATCAATCAATCAATCAATCAATCAATCAATCAATCGATCAATCAATCAATCAATCAATCACCATGGAAAATGCAGCGAGTTTCACCACAGGGTGAACCATACAATGCTAGGTAGAGTTCAGCACGATGGACAGAGCTATATGTCAAACTGCAGCTGAAACTCTTCAGCACCATGGACAGAGCTGGCTTCATACTCTAACAAGAACATATTTATAATCGGAGGACACATTCAAACCGATCATCCATTTAGAGTAAATAAGTAGCCTGCTTGAAGATGTATTTGACTATTCCTGTAACCCAGGGGTCTTCAACAGGGGGTCTGGGACCCCTAGGGGGTCCTCAGAGTTACTACAGGGGGTCCTCCAAATCTTTGAGTGATACTCTTTTTTTTCTCCTTTTTTATATTATCCACTTCAACCCTATAGCGTCCATATTCTGAGAACTTTAGCCAACAATAGCAGATCTACAAGCTCACAACGCCTCGCAGCGCGAGGCGTTGTGAGCTTGTAGATCTGCTATTTTGGCAAAGAGCTTTGCTGTAGAGGGGAAAAAGAGCAGACTAAGTACAGAGTGAAAGGTCAAGTTTATTAAGTGACAGTTCAAGTGGTTAAATATATCTGAAAACACAAATTGATATGAATCCAAAATACACTGATGATCGTGCTGTCAAACAATGAAATGTGGAATCTATGAACAGGTTGTGGGGGTCCCTGTGGCATCTCTCTCTCAACTAAGGGGTCCTTGGCCTGAAAACATTGAAGACCCCTGATGTAACCTATAATATTTAAATACATTTAAATGTATATTATGTAAAATGATGCAGTGATGTCTTGCATGTCAGAGAGTACTGAGTACCAAATAGTAACATAGTGCTTTCTATATGTTTTAATAGGACAATAAAAACGGGCTGCTATGTTAGACGTGCAACTTTAACAAGGTAACTTGTATGTCTGGTGATTATTTTTAATCTGTTCTTTTTTCAGATTAAATTGGCAATAAAATCAAGTTGAATCAATATAGATGTCAATATCGTTTTTTTTTTTTTTTTTTCAGTTTCATTGTGTAACATGGCAAATTACTAACAGTTGATATCCGATGGAGGTAACTGTGTTGCCATACCCATCCATAATGCCCTACTGTACATAAGAAACATGAAAATGTGAAAGTTACTATCTAGGCCTATAGGCCATTTTCAGTGCGTCTGTCTCTTACCTTCTCTTTGTTGGGTAAAGTTTGAGTCCGGTTAAAAGTATCCTCACTGTTAATACTGATCAGTTCTGCATCTACAGGTGGAAAAGGCGCAGGGTAAACCACTACGTCACTCTTCAGTGTGTCTGAGCTGAAACACACGTCATACTGCTGAGTAGACTTAGAGTAAGACCAGCTCCCGTCAGGATGGGTGGTGATCATTGGGGCGCCATACCTACTGAAATTGTCATCTGTCCTGTGACATTTCACAGCTATTAAACTGATGAGGCTCAGTAGAAAGATCACAGACACAGACACAATGGCGATCAGTAAATACAGGTTCAAATCAGAAAAGTTCTCATCCTTTGCTGGAATATGTCGGTATGGTGTCTCAATGTCTCCTGTATTTTCAACCACCACTACATCAACAGACACAGTAGCTGACAGGGATGGTTCACCATTATCAGAAACTGACACCACTAATGGATGGGTTTTCAGGTCATTGTCACTCATTCGCCTCTTAGTTCTGATTTCTCCGCTGCTGGTTCCAATTCGAAAGAGGTTATTTCCCTTTGGCTCAGTGATGTGATAAGAGAGCAACGCATTGTAGCCAGAGTCTGCGTCTACAGCTCTGATCTTGGCCACAAAGTATCCAGCTTCAGCAGAATATGGAATGTTCTCACTGTTAACAGAGCCGTGTTCAGAATAGGGCGCTAGAATTCCAGGACTGTTGTCATTCTCATCCAAGACAAAAACGCAAACAGTGGCATTGCTACTAAGAGGGGGAACACCAGAGTCTGTAGCCTGAACTAAAAACTGAAAAGTGTTCAACTCCTCAAAGTTGAATGACTGGAGACTGACTATATCACCTGTTTCCGAGTTAATGTTTACAACAGATGATATAGGGATATTTTGAGGAGAGCTATTTAACAAAGAATATGTCAATTTAGCATTTTCAGTTGTGTCTGGGTCCACTGCGCTAATTGTGTATATTACTGCACCTATGTCACCATTCTCTTTCACGTAAACGTTAACCACTGGATCTGAAAACAGTGGTGGGTTGTCATTAACATCCGAAATGTGAACCGTAATGATACTGGTGCTGGAGAAAGGTGGGATCCCCTCGTCAGCAGCTGTGATGGTGACATTATACTGCGAAGCCCTTTCTCTGTCGAGAGGCCCGTCTACTACTAGAGAATAGTCATTTTTATAGTTTGATTCAAGTTTAAACGGTGTTACGCCGCTAATTTTGCAAGTATTGACGCCATTCTTCCCACTGTCTTTATCACTTACAGTGACCAGAGCAATAACAGTTCCTATCTCTGCGTTTTCATTCACTGGATTTGTGAGGGAAGTCACCGATATCTCAGGAGAATTATCATTTACATCAATTACTTCAATTAGTAACTTACTGTGGGCAATTTGGGGAATAAAGCCTTGATCTTTAACCTGGACACGAATCTCATATGCAGAAATTTTTTCATGGTCCAATACACCTTTAACTAAAATTTCTCCTGTGTCCGAGTTAATATCAAATACGTCTAAAGGATCTATGTTACCACGTTTTATAAATGAATATATTAGTTTTCCGTTTAGCCCGTAATCTAAATCGGTGGCATTTAGTTTTATCACCTTTGTCCCAAATGGAGCATTTTCATTCACACGAGCTTTGTACAAAGAATGGCTGAAGGTAGGTATGTTATCATTGACATCGATTACATTTACCACTATTTGCAATGTCCCTGATCTGGGAGGCTTTCCTCCGTCTATAGCGGTCAAAGTGAGTTTAATAACAGACTGTCTCTCGCGATCTAATGCTTTCTGTATCACTAACTCGGCAGAAACACTGCTCTCTCCACCACTCTGTACATCCAGGGAGAAATAGTCATTTTGGCTGAGCGTATAACTCTTTACTGAGTTACTGCCTGTGTCTGCATCAACTGCTATGGGAAGAAGATGTCGCTCACCTGGTAAAGAGGACTCAGAAATGTTCAAATTATAAGACGGCTCAACGAATGCAGGCGCATTATCGTTTATATCTAAAACATTGACCTCGATACGATGTACTTTTATTGGATTGCTTAATAACGCCTGGATTTTCAGGGAGCATTTCACCGAGTCCGGACAAATCTGTTCTCTGTCTATCCGTTCATAAACAAATAGGTTTCCCGTGCGTAAATTCACATCAAAATATTTCTGGCTGTAGCCCGACACAACTCGAAGATCTCTTGATTCCAATTCTTGCACATTGAGGTTTAAATCCTTAGCGAGATTTCCCACCACCGTGCCTTTGTTCACCTCCTCAGAAATAGAGTAAGATAGCTGAGCCGCAGACCAATCACAGAGACAAAGCAATAGAATGAGCTGAATCCAAGTAGTCCTATATGTCCGTCGTCTTTGAACACCCATTACTGTTCCAATAAAATAATTGAATCCAAACAACCATGTAGGACTTTTTCTAGGAAATGTTGATAAATCCTCCATGAACGAGCCTTTCCCGACATACGACCTTTAGTGTGCCAAAGCAGCGAGCGTTTCTCCCATCGGAGGATATGGCTGATGACGTGCCGTGCAGGGTGGAGTTTTTCCAAAATCTAAAATATTTAAAGTCTACGGTCTCTAGCGACACCACGTGTTAGGTTACAGAATAATAAGGCAATACATAGGCTACTCGTTATAATGATCAAATTTGTTACCACTTATAGTCCAAAGAAGAAAACAAAAGTGAATTCACATAAATTAATCAATATAGCATATTAAGTATCTATCGCCTGCATATGTCCACAGAGTGTTGAATTGCCTATAAGTCTCCTGTTGTTAGAAAGTGAAAAATATATACTCATACGAGAATGAGAAAAGAACATCTTAAAGCTTATCATTCAATTTACAATGAGCAGTTAACATTATTGAAACACAACCATATAGTAGCATATAGGTTTGGGTTGGCGGGAAGTGAAGTTAAAAACAATTGTAAATAACAGACCTAACACGCTGTTGTCTGGGCAAATAAATAATGATTTCTTGTTGACAATCATTATCCATCCACATAAATCCCACACTCCCGCGCACACACACACACACACACACACACACACACACACACACACACACACACGACAGAAGAAACTGCAGCGAGTTCCTGTCCACCACAAAGTTTAGCACCATGGACAGAGCTATGTCAATCTTCAGCTGCCTGAAACTCTTCAGCACCATGGACAGAGCTGCCTCAGTACAGATATGAGACAGCTAAAAATATAATTGGAAGACATATTAAAACCGATAAATAATGAGCCTGCTTGTTTGGACGCAGCATGGCAAACAAACAGTGTCCATACCATCCACAATTCCAGCTACCGAACACTCATACAGTACGTGTAGCCTATGAAACGTAAAACATATATAAAGTCATTAGCAGGCCTAATTTTACGTGCGGCTGCGTATCTTACCTTCTCTTTGCTGGGTAAAGTTTGAGTCCGGTTAAAAGTATCCTCACTGTTAATACTGATCAGTTCTGCATCTACAGGTGGAAACTGTGCAGGGAACACCACTACATCACTCTTCAGTGTGTCTGAGCTGAAACACACGTCATACTGCTGAGTAGACTTAGAATAAGACCAGCTGCCGTCAGGGTGGGTGGTGATCATTGGGGCGCCATACCGACTGAAATTGTCGTCTGTCTTGTGACATTTCACAGCTATTAAACTGATGAGGCTCAGTAGAAAGATCAATGACACCGATGCAATGGCGATCAGTAAATACAGGTTTAAATCAGAGAAGCTGTCGTCCTTCATTGGCACATGTCTGAATGGAGTCTGAACGTCTCCTGTATTTTCAACTACCACTACATCAATAGACACAGTAGCTGACAGGGAAGGTTCCCCGTTATCAGAAACTAACAGCACTAATGGATGTGTTTTTAAGTCATTGTCACTCATTCGCCTCTTAGTCCTGATTTCTCCAGAGCTGGTTCCAATTCGGAAGAGGTTATTGCCCTTTGGTTCAGTGATGTGATAACTAAGCAGTGCATTGTAGCCAGAGTCTGCATCTACAGCTCTGATCTTGGCAACAAAGTATCCAGCTTCAGCAGAATAAGGAATGTTCTCACTGTTAACGGAGCCGTGTTCAGAATAGGGCGCAAGAATCCCTGGGCCGTTGTCATTCTCATCCAGGATAAAAACATTCACAGTCACGTTGCTACTTAAAGGAGGAACACCAGAATCCGTTGCCAGAACATAAAATGTAAATGTTTTCACTTCTTCGTAGTTAAAAGATTGTAGACTGACTATTTCTCCGCTCTCAGAGTTAATGTTTACAACTGAAGAAATTGGAATATTTCTTGGATAACTCTCTTGTAATGTGTAAAACAAAACCGCATTTCCATCTGAATCATGATCAAATGCATTTACTGTGTAGATAACAGTACCGATAGGACTGTTTTCTTTGACATAAGCATTAATCACAGGCTCTGAAAAACGAGGCGGGTTGTCATTCACATCCGCTATGTTTACAGAAATAACCCTTGTGCTGGAGAGCGAGGGAGACCCTTCATCAGTAGCTATGATGGTAACATTATACTCAGCGACACTCTCTCTGTCCAGCGGTCCGTCTACTACTAATGAATAATCATTTTTGTAATTCAATGTTAGTTTAAAGGGAACTTGTCCCATGAGTTTACAGTTTGTGAGACCGTTTTTTCCTCCGTCTGCATCGCTCACTGTGACCAAAGCTACAATTGTACCCAACTCAGCATCTTCTTTCACTGGGGTCATGAGTGACGTCACTGATATTTCAGGGGCATTGTCGTTTATATCAATAACCTCAATAAGTAGTTTAGCGTTTGCACTACGGGGCAAATGGGCTTGGTCCATTGCCTGAACCCTAACCTCATAAGCAGGCGTGTTTTCATAATCTAAACTACCCTTAACAGTAATTTCTCCAGTTTCTGAGTTCATAGCAAATATATCTAATGGATCTTTGTTCCCTCGTTTAATAAAGGAATAGACGAGCTTACTATTCATGCCTTCGTCTAAATCTGTCGCATTTAGCTTTATAACCACTGTACCTGCAGCAGCATTTTCACTGACACGCACTTTATATAGAGGTTTACTGAAAGTAGGAGAATTATCGTTTACATCCATTACATTCACTATTATATGCAATGTTCCTGATCTTGGAGGTTTACCTCCATCTACAGCAGTCAGAATGAGGTTAATAATAGGCTGTTTTTCTCGGTCTAAAGCCTTCTGCAACACTAACTCAGCGGACACACTGTGGTCTCCACCGCTCTGCACGTCAAGGGAGAAATGTTCATTGGGACTCAGCTTGTAGCTCTTTACCGAGTTGCTGCCTGTGTCTGTGTCGACTGCTATAGGAAGTAGATATCGCTCTCCTGGTGAATGTGATTCAGAAATATTTAACACATAAGACTGTTCAATGAACGCAGGGGAATTATCGTTTATATCCAAAATATTCACCTCAATACGATTAACATTCATTGGGTTACTTAATACCGCCTGTATTTTCAGAGAGCATTTAATCATGTCCGGACAAAGCCCGTCTCTGTCTATCCTCTCGTTAACAAAGAGGTTTCCTGTCCGCAAATTCACATCAAAGTATTTCTTACTGTACTCCGACACAATTCGGAGATCTCGTGACTCCAGTTCCTGCACATTGAGATTTAAATCCTTGACGAGATTCCCCACAACCGTGCCTTTGTTCACCTCCTCAGAAATGGAATAAGATATTTGAGCCGCAGACCAGTCACAAAGACAAAACAAAGCAGCGATTTTAATCCAGACATATCCATTTTGCTCTCGAAGCCCCATCATCATCATCATCCCAACAAAAGCCGTGATTGCAACGAATCATTTACTTCATAGTATATTGTTCAGAGATCCATCATGGTAAAAACAAATCCTGTAAGGATGCTGCCCTTCTCGCAATGAACATCTTAGTGTTTGCTATCAATGCTCAAGGCTGACGTTGTCATCAGGGAGGAGGGTGAGGTGAGAAAACTCATTTTGTGGTCTCCAGCGACACCGTATGGCACTCGATAGAGTAGCCTAGTTGCTATTCTAGTCTGTTTGAATTGGAAATACACTAAACGAATATCTGTACTTGCACAAGCCAACTCGTGAAATAAAACAACATGTAAAGGATAGTCAGTTAAATAAGTCATCAATAGATAAATACTGCTAAGCATATGAGTTTTTCTATGAGTTTCACGCAGAATCAACCTAAAGGTGGACGGGTACAATTCAGCACCATGGAGAGCAATTTACAGACAGCTGAAACTCCCTACAATTACAACCTGATAGCCAAAGAAAACTTAACAATATTATAACCGTGTGTGTGTGTGTGTGTGTGTGTGTGTGTGTGTGTGTGTGTGTGTGTGTGTGTGTGTGTGTGTGTGTGTGTGTGTGTGTGTGTGTGTGAGCTCGAGAGACGTTGTTACTGAACAAACACTGCAATGATTACTATGGGAATATATAAACCTAATCAAATAATATCACTTATAGCCCCTGTAACTTATTATCATATTGATGATCCTGGTTCGTATTATTCAATCAGCTGCTACATTACCAGCGTATTCTCACCCCAAGAAGTCAAACGGTGCAGATAAACTTATAACAGGTGGGAAAGTAGTTAATCCATTATTTTCTTTCTGTGTTTTGCATTACTTTGAACATTAAACAAATATATATATCAATAGCGTTAGCCCTGCAATTGTAATACACACTACACTAAAGGAGGCCACGGTCTTTAATCAGTGCCAAAGGCTGTTAAATACAAGGGCTTCTTATTTGCCCCCACTCTTTTCCACATACACAGAAAATGTGTATGTGTCAAATCTGTCAATGTGAATTGAGTAATATAAACGAAAGATTATGAGGGGGGGGGGGGGGGGGGTGGAATAAGCAACAGAATAATTGATAAAATGTTAAAACATCTAGATCCAATGATACATTTTAAGATTGAATGTGGTAGCGCACAATCATTGAATAAGCAACATGCCAGAATATTAATACTTAATATACCATCCACAATCCCATCTAGTTGCGGCTCTTACCTTCTCTTTGTTGGGCAAAGTTTGAGTCCGGTTATAAGTATCCTCACTGTTAATACTGATCAGTTCTGCATCTACAGGTGGAAAGGGCGCAGGATAAACTACTACGTCACTCTTCAGTGTGTCTGAGCTGAAACACACGTCATACTGCTGAGTAGATTTAGAGTAAGACCAGCTCCCGTCAGGATGGGTGGTGATCATTGGGGCGACATACCGACTGAAATTGTCGTCTGTCCTGTGACATTTCACAGCTATTAAACTGACGAGGCTCAGTAGAAAGATCACAGAGACAGACACGATGGCGATCAGTAAATACAGGTTCAAATCAGAAAAGTTCTCATCTTTTGCTGGAATAAGTCGGTATGGTGTCTGAATGTCTCCTGTATTTTCAACCACCACTACGTCAATAGACACAGTAGCTGACAGGGAAGGTTCTCCGTTATCAGAAACCAAGACCACTAACGGGTGAGTTTTCAAATCATTGTCACTCATTCGCCTCTTAGTCCTGATTTCCCCGGTGCTAGTTCCAATTCGGAAGAGGTTATTTCCCTTTGGCTCAGCGATGTGATAAGACAGCAGTGCATTATAGCCTGAGTCTGCGTCTACGGCTCTGATCTTGGCCACAAAGTATCCAGCTTCAGCAGAATAAGGAATGTTCTCACTGTTAACAGAGCCGTGTTCAGAATAGGGCGTGAGGATCCCTGGGCTGTTGTCATTCTCATCCAGTATAAAAACATTCACAGTCACGTTGCTGCTAAGCGGGGGGACACCAGAATCCGTTGCCAGAACATAAAATTGAAATGTTTTCACTTCTTCGTAGTTGAAAGATTGGAGACAGACTATGTCTCCACTCGCAGAGTTAATGTTTACAACTGATGAAATCGGAATATTTCTTGGGGAACTCTCTTGCAATGTGTAAAACAAAACCGCGTTTCCATCTGAATCATGGTCAAACGCATTTACTGTATATATAACAGTACCAATAGGACTGTTTTCTTTCACATAAGCATTAATCACAGGCTCTGAAAATCGAGGCGGGTTGTCATTGACATCTGCTACATGTACAGTAATAATGCTTGTGGTGGAGAGCGACGGAGACCCTTCATCAGTAGCTATGATAGTTACATTATACTCAGCGACACTCTCTCTATCCAGCGGTCCGTCTACTACTAATGAATAATCATTTTTGTAGTTCAATGTTAGTTTAAAGGGAACTTGTCCGATAAGTTTACAGCTGGTGAGACCATTTTTTCCTCCGTCTGCATCGCTCACTCTGACCAAAGCTACAATTGTTCCTAACTCAGCATCTTCTTTCACTGGGGTCATGAGTGATGTCACTGATATTTTGGGCGCGTTGTCATTTATATCAATCACCTCAATAAGTAGTTTGGCGTTTGCACTACGGGGCAAATGGGCTTGGTCCATTGCCTGAACCCTAACCTCATAAGCAGGTGTATTTTCATAATCTAAACTACCTTTAACAGTAATTTGTCCAGTATCTGAGTTCATAGCAAATATATCTGATGGATCGTTGTTCCCCCGTTTAATAAAGGAATAGACAAGCTTACTATTCATGCCTTCGTCTAAATCTGTCGCATTTAGCTTTATTACCACTGTCCCTGCAGCAGCATTTTCACTGACACGCACTTTATATAGTGGTTTACTGAAAGTAGGAGGATTATCATTTACATCCATTACATTCACTATTATCTGCAATGTCCCTGATCTTGGAGGTTTACCTCCATCTACAGAGGTGAGAATGAGGTTAATTATAGGCTGCTTTTCTCGGTCTAAGGATTTCTGCAACACCAAGTCAGCGGACACACTGTGGTCTCCACCGCTCTGCACGTCAAGGGAGAAATGTTCATTGGGACTCAGCTTGTAGCTCTTTACCGAGTTGCTGCCTGTGTCTGTGTCGACTGCTATTGGAAGTAGATATCGCTCTCCAGGTGAAAGTGATTCAGAAATATTTAACACATACGATTGCTCAATGAACGCAGGGGAGTTATCGTTTATGTCCAAAATATTCACCTCAATACGATTGACATTCATTGGATTGTTTAATACCGCCTGTATTTCCAGAGAGCATTTAATCATGTTCGGACAAAGCTCGTCTCTATCTATCCTCTCGTTAACAAAGAGGTTTCCTGTCCGCAAATTCACATCAAAGTATTTCTTACTGTACTCCGACACAATTCGGAGATCCCGTGGCTCCAGTTCGTGCACATTAAGATTGAAATCCTTAGCGAGATTCCCCACTACCGTGCCTTTGTTCACCTCCTCAGAAGTGGAATAAGATATTTGAGCCGCAGACCAGTCACAAAGACAAAACAAAGCAGCGATTTGAATCCAGACATATCCATTTTGCTCTCGAAACCCCATCATCATCCGAACAAAAGCCGTGATTGCAACGAATCATTTATTTCCAAGTATTGTTGACAGATCTGTCATGGAAAAAATATATCCTGCAACGAAGCCACCCTACTCGCAATGAGCTATCAAAGCTAATGGCCGATATTGTTATCAGGGAGGAGGTTCAGATCTATTCATTTTGTGGTCTCCAGCGACACCATATGGCACTCTATGTAGTTGCTATTAGTTTGTGTAACAGCTACACCTTTTTGAAATATTACGCAAAAGGAACACCTCCCCTATACACAACCCAACCCATGAAATAACACAAATATAAAGGAGACGTAATAATTATATAAAATCAATAGACAAATGCCTGCTATGTCTATGACTCTTTCTTTGAAAGAAAACACATCTGCCAGTTTCACCACAGAATCAACCAAAAAGTGTGGGGAATTGTGGGGTACAATTCAGCACCATGGATAGCGCCGTACAAACGCTTGAAACGAAATGATACAACCTGTTAAAGAAGACCTTGTGAACAATATAATAACTGAAAGACACCATTTCTTTAGACCAAATACAAGTGTGTGTGTGTGTGTGTGTGTGTGTGTGTGTGTGTGTGTGTGTGTGTGTGTGTGTGTGTGTGTGTGTGTGTGTGTGTGTGTGTGTGTGTGTGTGTGTGTAGCCATAGAAGTGTTCAGTAAGATTGTTTCCCCGTCTGTCCTGCTCTTTAATCAACACATTCTATTCCCACGTCAGTCACCAATTTCATCCAATCAGGAGAGAGAACCAATCTGTCTTCAACTTAATAGTTTTCCAATTTCAATGTTGTATACAAAATGTAATCAATTCCCATTTCACCGTATGTGTGATTCTTCTCCCCTGATTGGACGATGATGGTATTGAACAAACACTGCAATTACTAAGGGAATATAAAGCTAATACATAATATTATAAATAATAAATAATAAATAAATGGGAAAATAACAGGAATATGCTCTAAGATAAATAATACAAATTACAACGTCTAGGTCCAATTATAAGTACAATGCCAAAAGATTAATGTTTAGCATATACACAATCCCATCTGCGTCTCTTACCTTCTCTTTGTTTGGCAAAGTTTGAGTCCGGTTATACGTATCCTCGCTGTTAATACTGATCAGTTCTGCATCTACAGGTGGAAAGGGCGCAGGATAAACTACTACGTCACTCTTCAGTGTGTCTGAACTGAAACACACGTCATACTGCTGAGTCGATTTAGAATAAGACCAGCTCCCGTCAGGATGGGTGGTGATCATTGGGGCGCCATACCTACTGAAATTGTCGTCTGTCCTGTGACATTTCACAGCTATTAAACTGACGAGGCTCAGTAGAAAGATCACAGAGACAGACACGATGGCGATCAGTAAATACAGGTTTAAATCAGAGAAGTTCTCATCCTTTGCTGGAATAAGTCGGTATGGTGTCTGAATGTCTCCTGTATTTTCAACCACCACTACGTCAATAGACACAGTAGCTGATAGGGAAGGTTCTCCGTTATCAGAAACCAACAACACTAACGGGTGAGTTTTCAGATCATTGTCACTCATTCGCCTCTTAGTCCTGATTTCTCCGGTGCTGGTTCCAATTCGAAAGAGGTTATTTCCCTTTGGCTCAGTGATGTGATAAGACAGCAGAGCATTGTAGCCAGAGTCTGCGTCTACGGCTCTGATCTTGGCCACAAAGTATCCAGCTTCAGCAGAATATGGAATGTTCTCACTGTTAACAGAGCCGTGTTCAGAATAGGGCGAGAGAATCCCGGGACTGTTGTCATTCTCATCCAGAATGAAAACGTTCACAGTCACGTTGCTGCTGAGCGGAGGAACACCAGAGTCAGTGGCCTGAACTTTAAACTGGAATGTTTTCAGCTCCTCATAATTAAATGATTGCAGAGTGACAATGTCACCTGTCTCTGAGTTAACGTTTACCATTGTAGACAAAGAATTACTACTTTCTAAAAACGAATAGCTCAGCTCTGCATTTTGTTTGACGTCAGCGTCAACAGCTGAAACCTTTTTAATAATCGCTCCTACTGGGCTATTTTCTTTAACATAAATATTTAGAGATCTTTCCGGGAAATGTGGTGAGTTATCGTTAACATCAGAAACGTCTATGGTGATAAAACTGGTGCTGGAGAGAGGCGGGGTCCCTTCATCTGTAGCAACAACAGTGACATTATACTGAGAAACACTCTCTCTGTCTAAGGGTCCATTCGTCATCAAAGAATAATAGTTTTTATAGTTTGTTTCGAGTATAAAGGGGACATTATTCTGGACATTACATTTAACCACCCCATTTTTTCCTCCATCTTTGTCCAGGACTGACACCAGTGCAATAGCGGTACCCACTTCAGCGTTTTCCTGTACTGTGGTCATTAGTGACGTCACAGCAATCTCAGGGGCATTGTCATTGACATCCAACACTTCTAACAACACTTTACAATGGGCAGATGACGGTGGCTGGCCCTTGTCATTTGCTTCTATGCGGATCTCAAAAGCAGAGTTTTCTTCAAAATCAATATTACCCTTAACAATAATCGATCCTGTATTGGGGTCAAGGTAAAAAAGCTGTAATATATGATCCTGTCCCTTACTTCGAAGAGCATAAACGATCTCACCGTTTGTGCCCTCATCTGAGTCCGTTGCATTTAAGGTAATCACGGTCGTTCCTATTGGTATGTTTTCCTTTATTTGAGTTTTATATAACGGGGAGCTAAATATTGGAGAATTATCATTTACATCCAAAACGTGAACAATGAGTTGTGATGTACCGGACCTCGGTGGATTCCCTCCGTCTAATGCTGTCAAAGTGAGATGCATAACGGACTGTTTTTCTCGATCTAATGTTTTCTGTAAAACCAATTCGGCAGATACGCCATCTCCTCCTTTTATCGTAGCCAAAGTAAAATATTCATTTGGTGTCAGTTTGAAAGCGCTCACCATGTTCTTCCCAACATCTGCATCGACTACCTCAGACAAAGCAAATTTCCTGCCGGGCAAAGCATTCTCTGCTATGTCTATAGTTTGTGATTTTTCCATGAATATCGGGTCATTATCATTTATATCAAGAATATTTATCTCTAGACGGTAAAGTTTCAATGGATTGTTTATTACCGCTTCTACACCGACAGTGCATTTCGGTGCTTTAGCGCAAAGCCCCTCTCTGTCTATTCTCTCATTGACGTAGAGAACACCAGTCTTTAAATTTACATCGAAATATTTGTTCTTAGATCCAGCAACAATCTGAAACATACGCGACTCCAAATCCTGTACATTGAGGTTTAGATCCTTGGCAATATTTCCAACAGAAGTCCCCGGGTTAACCTCCTCAGAGACGGAATACGAGAGCTGTCCGGTCACCGTTCCCCAGTAACAATCCAGTAGCACAAGCACCACATATGTCACGATAGAGCTTCTTTTACTCCGTAAAGTCATTGTTCTGCAGGATGTGAGGCAGTCATATATCCAAATGTAACTGAGTCCGTCAAATAATCCAAATACTTAGGCCGCCGCCTACTACAGCACAAATACGATAAAAACAATGTTGTACAAATAGCAAATAGATCCAGCTACTCTCCGTAGTCATCAAGGCTGGTTCTCTTTTGTAACAAAGCCTCGAACCGCCCCACATCTCTTTGAATCTGGGAGGAGCCTCGAGCCTCTAGTCTAAACGGTAGTCTAACGGTCTACACTGTCCCCACGCGGAGATTTGAAATAATTGCATTTAAAAGATAGAATAAAAAATACACTTGCTTCATCAACAAGATCTTTAGGGTTTTACTACTAAATGTGCTATTAGTGTAACATAGAAAAGGTATATAATCTGTTTAGTTCAAACATAATGACTGGATTATTAGATGTGTTTAACCACATAGATTACATATAATGAAAACCGCAAAAGGTTAGTCTCCTGACATGTATACATTCAAGTAAAGGCAATGTGTAGCTACAAAGAGGTGGGGATATGTGTGTGTGTGTGTGTGTGTGTGTGTGTGTGTGTGTGTGTGTGTGTGTGTGTGTGTGTGTGTGTGTGTGTGTGTGTGTGTGTGTGTGCGCGCGCGCGCGCGCGCGTGTGTGTGTGTGTGTGTGTGTGTGTGTGGGGGGGGGGGGGGGATTTTAAAGGTGAAAATGTGTTGGAAATGCGCAAACACGTTTCAGCACCACGGACAGCGCTAAAATATATAATGAGGGGGAAAAGCCTACGTAATGTTCTGAGCCTACAATATTTCTATAATTTGTGAAGCGCTTACCTTTTCTTTGTTCGGTAGTGTTTGAGTCCTGTTATAAGTGTCCCCTCCATTAATACTAATCAGTTCTGCATCTACAGGTGGATAAGGTGCGGGAAACACCACTACGTCACTCTTCAGTGTGTCTGAGCTGAAACACACGTCATACTGTTGAGTAGATTTAGAGTAAGACCAGCTGCCGTCAGGATGGGTGGTGATCATTGGGGCGCCATACCGACTGAAATCGCTGTCATTCCTGTGGCATTTGACAGCTATTAGACTGACGAGGCTCAGTAGAAAGATCACTGACACCGACACGATGCCGATCAGTAAATACAGGTTTAAATCAGAGAAGCTGTCCTCCTTCATGGGAACATGTCTGAACTGAGTCTGAATGTCTCCTGTATTTTCAACCACCACTACATCAATAGACACAGTAGCTGACAGGGATGGTTCTCCATTATCAGAAACTAACACCAACAATGGGTGGGTTTTCAGATCATTGTCACTCATCCGCCTCTTAGTTCTGATTTCTCCGGTGCTGGTTCCAATTCGAAAGAGGTTATTTCCCTTTGGCTCAGTGATGTGATAAGAAAGCAACGCGTTGTAGCCAGAGTCTGCATCTACAGCTCTGATCTTGGCCACAAAGTATCCAGCTTCAGCAGAATAAGGAATGTTCTCACTGTTAACAGAGCCGTGTTCAGAATAGGGCGCGAGGATCCCAGGACTGTTATCATTTTCATCCAGTATAAAAACATTCACAGTCACGTTGCTGCTGAGCGGAGGAACACCAGAGTCAGTGGCCTGAACTTTAAACTGAAATGTTGTCATTTCTTCATAGTTAAACGCCTGCAGACTGACTAAATCGCCTGTCTCCGAATTTACATTCACCATGGTCGCTAACGGAATCTTATTTTGAGAACTATTGATGACTGAGTATGTTACTTTTGCATTTTCATCTGCGTCAGGGTCGCCTGCAGCTATCTTATATATAACAGCTCCAATGTGACCATTCTCTTTCACGTGAATATTAATCACTGGTTCTGAGAAATACGGGGTGTTGTCATTGACATCAGAAACTTCAACTGTGATGAGACTGGTACTAGAGAGAGGCGGAGTCCCTTCATCAGTAGCCACGATAGTGACATTGTAATTAGATGTAGCCTCCCTGTCAAGAGGTCCGTTCACTAATAACGAATAATAGTTTTTATAATTTGACTTCAGCTTAAATGGAGCTGTTCCAACAAGCCTACAATTTGTAAGACCATTTTTGCCTCCATCTTTATCAGTAACAGTCACTAAAGCCACAACGGTTTCAAGCTCAGCGTCCTCTTTAACGGGACTCATTAGAGATGTTATTGATATTTTTGGAACGTTATCATTTATGTCAATAACCTCGACTAGGACTTTACAATGAGAACTGCGAAACGGATTGCCTTTGTCTTTTGCCTGAACGCGAATTTCATATGCACTGTTCAATTCGTAATCAACATTTCCTTTAACAGTAATAACTCCCGTTTTCGCATCAATTTCGAAAACTTTACCTGCATCGACACTTTCCCGTCCACTAAAAGAGTAGTCTATCTCACTGTTAATTCCTTCATCTATGTCAGTTGCATTTAGATGAATCACCGTGGTTCCCAGCGGGGAGTTCTCATATACACGCGCCTTGTACAGAGGTTTACTGAACTGAGGGATATTATCATTTGCATCCAGGACATTTATACTAACAAGTAATGTACCAGTTCTAACTGGTTTACCCCCATCTACTGCCGTTAGCGTTAGATAAATAGCAGGCTGTTTCTCTCGGTCTAAGGATTTCTGCAACACTAACTCAGCAGACACACTCTGCTCTCCTCCGCTCTGTACATCGAGGTTAAAATGTTCATTTGCACTGAGCTTGTAGGTCTTCAGGTTATTAATGCCAGCATCCGCATCAACAGCTACAGGCAAAGGATACCGCTCACCGGGAAAAGCCACCTCCGATATATTTAGGATGTGCATTTTTTCGAGGAACAAAGGCATGTTGTCATTAATGTCCAAAACATTAACTTCAATGCGATGGAGCTGCATAGGGTTGTTCAATATAGCCTCTATATTCAAAGAGCACTTCAGCGTATTTGAGCAAAGCTCCTCTCGATCTATTCTCTCGTTTACAAGCAGAGTGCCCGTTTTCAAATTAGCCTCAAAATATTTCTTACTGTACGCGGAAACAATCCGGAGATCTCTGGACTCTAGCTCTTCATTATTCATGCTCAAGTCTTTGGCGAGATTCCCAACAACCGTCCCTTTGTCCACCTCCTCGGAGATGGAATAGGATATCTGGGCCGTAGACCATCGACAAAGGCATAATAACGAAAAATATAGAATCCCCAAATAATCCCATTGCTCACGAACCGGCATTCTTGAAGTAAAACGGGGATGCATATACAGAAAATGATCCTCTATGTCCATCCAACATGAGAAAATCCGTCCAATACTTTCCAGCTCTAACGCTGTTCACGACTACTTCATTTGTGTCTGTCTTTTTCACAATGCACACGGGGTGATGACGATGATTTTTTTTCATGAACGAAGGAGGGACCGAGTTGAATTTATTCTGCGGTCTCCAGTGACGCCACGTGTTCATTTAACATATTGCTGTACATAGGCTATACACCATATTAGCTATGATTGTTGACAAAAAAAACGTCCCTAATAAAATATTTCAAAAATTCATAAAGACATTTGAGGGGGGGGTTCGTATGCAAAGTGATTAATTAAATATTCAACTTAATGCAAGCAAATATATAAATGATCAGCAAATCCCATACTAAAACCACCTTTCTGTTCCACACGAATTGCAGCTCGCATTGTGTGTGTGTGTGTGTGTGTGTGTGTGTGTGTGTGTGTGTGTGTGTGTGTGTGTGTGTGTGTGTGTGTGTGTGTGTGTGTGTGTGTGTGTGTGTGTGTGTGTGTGATCCCTATAGGTGTTGTATGGCTCACAACCATATCAGCACCACGGACAGCGCAGCCTTCAACATAAAGCAATAGTTAAGAGGGGATACTATTCCCAACACTATGTGTTGCTATTCCGTTAAACCGTTAAAAGAAGAATTAGAAAATAACATTTAAAAAGTTAGTAAATCTAACTAACAAGGCAGCGTTGAAATGGAGTTATAGGAAGTCATTGGAAGTTATTAGAAGTCATGATCCTGAAAATCCTAAATGGTAAATGCAAAATGAATTACATTTAAAACATAAGGCTATTACTATATTACTACCATGTTTACAAAATATGTGCAGAAAAGTAACGTTTAATGGTCAATATTTTGAAATGCACTCTGTAAGACAGAGAGAGAAACCCATTCTCCACAAAAGATATGGAAAAAATAGATTTAACTGAAAATAAGAGTGTGTCAATATCAAGTCATGTATAATACGACTCTGTAACTATATCACGCATAGTTAGGATCATATTAGATGGAAAAGCATCAAGTCGGTGGTTGGATTGGCTTACCTTCTCTTTATTGGGTAATGTCTGAGTCCGATTATAAGTGTCCCCTCCATTAATACTGATAAGCTCGGCATCTACAGGCGGAAACTGTGCAGGGAAAACCACTACGTCACTCTTCAGTGTGTCTGAGCTGAAACACACGTCATACTGCTGAGTAGATTTAGAGTAAGACCAGCTCCCGTCAGGATGGGTGGTGATCATTGGGGCGCCATACCTGCTGAAACTGCTGTCTGTCCTGTGGCATTTGACAGCTATTAAACTGATGAGGCTCAGTAAAAAGATCACTGACACAGACACGATGGCAATCATTAAATACAGGTTTATATCAGAAAAGCTCTCCTCTTTTGTCGGTACATGTCTGAACTGAGTCTGAATGTCACCTGTATTTTCAATCACCACTACATCAATAGACACAGTGGCTGACAGGGAAGGTTCTCCGTTATCAGAAACCAACACAACTAATGGGTGAGTTTTCAGGTCATTGTCACTCATTCGCCTCTTAGTTCTGATTTCCCCGGTGCTGGTTCCAATTCGGAAGAGGTTATTTCCCTTTGGCTCAGAGATGTGATAAGAAAGCAGAGCATTATAACCAGAATCTGCATCTACAGCTCTGATTTTGGCCACAAAGTATCCAGCTTCAGCAGAATAAGGAATGTTCTCACTGTTAACAGAACCGTGTTCAGAATAGGGAGAGAGAATCCCGGGACTGTTGTCATTCTCATCCAGGATAAAAACGTTCACAGTCACGTTGCTGCTGAGCGGAGGAACACCAGAGTCCGTGGCCTGAACTTTAAACTGGAATGTTTTTGATTCCTCATAGTTAAAAGACTGCAGGCTGACAATATCTCCCGTCTCCGAGTTGATATTCACAACCGATGTTATAGGAATATTATTTTGAGCAGTATCTAGTAACGCATATGTTACTTTTGCATTTTTGTCAGAATCACGATCGAATGCGCTAACTGAGAATATGGGATCTCCCGTTGGACTGTTTTCTCTCACATAGATGTTAAACAATGACTGGGTAAAGCTAGGTGCATTGTCATTCACATCAGCAACGAGGATAGTAACTACACTAGAGCTGGAGAGAGGCGGGTTCCCTTCATCAGTAGCTGTGATGGTTATGTTATACTGAGAAACACTCTCTCTATCAAGAGGTCCATTTACAACTATTGCATAATCATTTCTATAATTCAGCTGGAGCTTAAAAGGCACAGATCCAATTATTTTACAGTTTGTCTGCCCATTCTGCCCATTGTCTTTATCGACCACATTCACCAGTCCAACAACGGTGCCAATGTCTGCATCCTCCTTTAAATGACTCATGAGTGAGGTCACATATATTTCTGGAGCGTTATCGTTTACATCAACAACCTCGACTAACACTTTTGAATAACCACTGCGAGGAGTAGCACCTTGATCTGTTGCCTGTACACGTATTTCGAATGCTGCGATTTCCTCGTGATCTAAATGGTCCTTGACGGCAATTTCACCGCTATGTGAATTAATCAGGAACTTGTCTGCGTTCAAATTGCCACGTTTCATGAAGCTGTATATAATCTCGCCATGTAACCCTACATCTGCATCTGTAGCATCGAGTTTTAAAATGATTGTTCCAGAGGGCACGTTTTCATTAACACGGACCTTATAGAGCGGCTTCCCAAAAACAGGTGTGTTGTCGTTAACATCTATTACATTGACTGTGACCTGTAAAGTGCCTGATCTGGAAGGTTTCCCTCCATCTATAGCGATGAGCGTCAGTTTTATAACAGATTGTTTCTCTCGATCTAAAGCTTTCTGCAGCACTAGCTCAGCGGACACACTCTGCTCTCCTCCGCTCTGTAAGTCAAGTGAAAAATATTCATTCGGACTCAGCTTGTAGTTCTTTACCGAGTTACTACCAGTATCTGCATCGTTGGCGGTTGGAAGAGGATATCTCTCTCCCGCCGACGAAGACTCTGAGATGTTAAACACATGAATTTGCTCCAGAAAAGCTGGTGCATTATCATTTATGTCTAAAACATTCACCTCTATTTGGTAGAGATTAATAGGGTTATTCAATATGGCCTGTATCTTCAAAGAGCACTTTATAATATTAGGACAGAGCTCCTCCCTGTCAATTCTCGAGTCTACGAACAGAATCCCTGTTTTTAAATTTGCCTCAAAATATTTCTTACTGTAACCAGAGACAATTCGAAGACCTCTCGACTCCAGTTCATGTACACTGAGATTTAAATCCTTAGCGAGGTTGCCCAGAACCGTGCCTTTGTCCACCTCCTCGGAAACAGAGTATGATATCTGAGCGGTAGATCCATTCAAACAAAGGACTGTTACAAGGAGAATCACAAATATGTCGTGGTCTGTTCCGCGACCCATCACTGTTTAAGAGGGGGGAAAGTCTATATCCAGATATTATTGAGCATTCAATCCCTGGTCATGTAGTACTTAATCCATTCTTTGCCGTCTCCCAGCTCCGATCCTGTCGCTACCAGCACCATGCAAATGTTTCAGTTAACAAAGCAGTGGATGCTCCTTCTTTGACGTTGTAATTAATTTATTCAGGGAGGGGCTTCCCCATAGCCTTCAACTTTGCCTTACCACGGTCTAAGGCGACACCTTGTGTTTGTTTCAAATGCAAGCAAAAAGCTATCATGAAATAAATGGCAGATAAAGAGAGTAGGCCTACACAAAATGAAAACGACAAAAAATAAAATAAAAACAAAATCAATGGTCCTAATAGGCCTATAACACAGATAAAGAGTACTACTACACATAATGCAAACGTAAAAAATATTAGCGAAAATTCAATAGACCTAATTGGCCTATAAGACACGTGTTGAATTGAACAGTGTGTGTGTGTGTGTGTGTGTGTGTGTGTGTGTGTGTGTGTGTGTGTGTGTGTGTGTGTGCGCGCGTGTGTGTGCGTGTGCGTGCGTGTGCGTGTGCGTGTGCGTGTGTGTGTGTGTGCGTGTGTGTGTGTGTGTGTGTGTGTGTGTGTGTGTGTGTGTGTGTGTGTGTGTGTTGTTTAGTTTAGTTTATGACCAAGTGAACATGGTAAAATTACAAGGCACAAACACATTTCAGCACCATGGACAGCGCATCATAGAGAAAAGAATACTGCATTATCATGATACTACCCTCATGCCAACGCATTTTCACACCCTGTGCCGTCAAACGGGTGACAGGAAGGTATCCTGCCACATCAAACATTTGCCGTGTGGGCAAATCACGGTTGAGAGTGAGAATAGTCTTGCAACGTGAATGGGTTACAACCATATCTTAACCATGGACAGCTTTAGGGTGAGAGGAGGTTGGGACAGCACATTGCCTTCAACAATTTGCCAATATTACATTTCAGCATCGTATACAAGAGGGGATATTGGATATGATTGACAACGTGTATACACCATGCATTAGTCCAATATTAAAGTGTAAGGAGCAAGTGGTGGAAAAGGGTAGAAAATGGTTCAGCACCATGGAGAGCGTTTAGATGCTGGATTGCCAGGCAATGAAATGACATTGTTTTTGCATGATGAAATTTATCAATAGCATAGCATAAATTAACCACCTGAACACTAGCATCTCTATTCTGGGAACGACCGTTCAGCGAAATATCAGATTTACAAGTACAAAACACAAGAATGTTTTGAGCTTGTAGACCAGCTATTTTTTGGGCATAAAATAAATTATTACCGGTATCTCTTACTAAAGGTTTTACTAGGCTATGTGTGTGTTTTACTGCAAAACACTTTGATTTGCAACAGGCGTAGGAACAACAGGGTTTGTTTTACAGACAAAGACTTGGGTTAGAATATGAAAACACATCTTACCGTTTCTTTATTGGGCAATGTCTGAGTCCGACTAAAAGTGTCCCCTCCATTGATACTTATAAGTTCAGCATCTCCAGGGGGAAACTGTGCAGGGAAAACTACTACGTCACTCTTCAGTGTGTCAGAGCTGAAACACACGTCATACTGCTGAGTAGATTTAGAGTAAGACCAGCTGCCGTCAGGATGGGTGGTGATCATTGGGGCGCCATACCGACTGAAATCGCTGTCTGTTCTGTGGCATTTGGCAGCTATTAAACTAATGAGGCTCAGTAGAAAAATAACTGATACAGACGCAATTGCGATCAGTAAATACATGTTTAAATCAGAGAAGCTCTCCTCCTTCATTGGCACATGTCTGAATTGATTCTGGAGGTCTCCTGTACTTTCCACTACCACTACATCAATAGATACAGTAGCTGACAGGGAGGGTTCTCCGTTATCAGAAACTAACACAACCAACGGGTGAGTTTTCAAATCATTGTCACTCATTCGCCTCTTAGTTCTGATTTCACCCGTGCTGGTTCCAATTCGAAATAGGTTATTTCCCTTTGGTTCAGAGATGCGGTAAGAAAGAAGTGCATTGTAACCAGAGTCTGCATCTACAGCTCTGATCTTGGCCACAAAGTATCCAGCTTCAGCAGAATAAGGAATGTTCTCACTGTTAACAGAGCCGTGCTCAGAATAGGGCGCAAGAATCCTGGGACTGTTGTCATTCTCATCCAGGATAAAAACGTTCACAGTCACGTTGCTGCTGAGCGGAGGAACGCCAGTGTCCGTTGCCTGAACTTTAAACTGGAACGTTTTTAATTCTTCATAGTTAAAACCCTGCAAGCTTACTATATCGCCTGTCTCGGAATTAATATTTACCATTGAAGATAGTGCGACAGTTTTAGGAGAATTATTAATTAGTGAATATGTCGCCTTTGCGTTTTCATGTAAATCGTCATCAACCGCAGTCAGGGTATAAACAACAGCACCAATTGGACTATTCTCCTTCACGTAGATATTAATAACGTGTTCAGGGAAACGAGGAGGGTTGTCATTTACGTCAGAAACGTCAACAGTAATAACACTGGTGCTGAAGAGAGGCGGGGTCCCTTCATCAGTAGCCGTGATAGTAATGTTGTACTGGGAAGTGATCTCTCTGTCAAGAGGTCCATCAACTAATAAAGAATAATAGTTTTTGTAATTCGATTTCAATTTAAAAGGCACAGGGCCAACGATCTTACAATTTGTAATGCCGTTTTTGCCTCCATCATTGTCAGTTATAGTTACCAAAGCAACAACTGTGCCCATTTCAGCGTCTTCTTTCACTGGACTCATGAGTGATGACACTGATATTTCTGGTGAATTATCATTTATATCAACGACTTCTATTAGAACTTTACCATGGGCACTGCGAGGTGGGGTGCCTTTGTCTGTTGCTTGGACACGAATCTCGTACGCTTGGTTTTCCTCATAGTCAATATTTCCCTTAACAGAAATGTCACCAGTTTCTCCATTTAAAGAAAACTTGTCATCAGGGTTAAAATGTCCCCTTTCTGAAAACGAGTATACAAGTTGACTATTAACGCCATCATCTAAATCGGATGCACTCAGTGTCAATACTATCGTGCCAGTAATTGCATTTTCTATCACCTGGACTTTATAGAGAGGTTTGCTAAACAAAGGGGCATTGTCATTTACATCAATTACATTCACGATGATCTGTAATGTCCCGGACTTAGGTGGTTTACCTCCATCAACAGCGGTTAGGGTTAGTTTAATAGAAGCCTGTTTCTCTCTGTCTAACGATTTCTGCAACACTAACTCAGCAGACACTCTCTGCTCTCCACCGTTTTGTACATCAATGGAGAAATATTCATTCGGGCTCAGCTTGTAGATTTTTATCGCATTACTGCCTATATCTGCATCATGAGCCAACGGCAGAGGATACCTCTCCCCGAGATATGACGACTCATACATATCAATAGACTTTACGTCTTCAAAAAATGTTGGAAAATTGTCGTTAATATCAAGTATATTTACTTCAATACGATGAAGTTGACGAGGATTACTCACTATGGCCTCGATGTTTAAAGAGCACTTTACCGTATTCGGACACAGCTCCTCTCGATCTAACCTCTCGTTAACATACAGAGATCCCGTTTTCAAATCAGCCTGAAAGTAGAGCTTTTTATAGGTCGAATCAATCCGAAGAGTTCTTGATTCTAGTTCCTGTACATTGAGGTTTAAATCTTTGGCAAGGTTTCCCACAACAGTGCCTTTGTCCACCTCCTCGGAAATCGAATATGATATCTGAGCCACAGACCAGTCACAGTAACAAAGCAGAGTGACAAACAAAATCCCCAAATAACTCCTTTGATCCCGAGTAGCCATCTCTAGTTCAAACATCCACAACAAAGGAGTCGACTGTCACCTCAAGTGAAACATTGAGGGAAATGAAATAGATATCCAATAAATCCGAAGTTGAAACATGTCTTGCTACGGCTCCATTCGACTGTTCCTCTTTACACAAAGCATTACTGTGTGATGACGCTTTTCTTATAGACTTAACGGAGGAGGGGTTCTTGAGATTGGCCATACTGTGGTCTCTAGCGACACCACGTGCACAAACATGCAATTTTAAATTAACCTCAAAATAAAAGGAAATATTAAGTTATATTGCATGGCTCTATAATTAAGGATTAGGAACGAATATGTCGACTTCTTGCAAACACAATTAATGGATGGTTATTAAAGCCCATTACAGTGTTTTTGCAATTAAGTAAACATAAGGGTGACATTTCCATCGTCATTAAGGTTTTTATTACAGTGAAAATTAATGAACGGTATTACACTAATACAGTATATACCCTAGTTAGAACATTGCTTTTTTTTTTTACGTAATTCTGTTGGTCTCTCCAACTGTTCATAATTAAAATATTAACTATTAGTAAACTGACATAATTTGGCTACAACCAAATTAGTACCATGGACAGCGCATTGACTTCAAAAGGTGGAATGTTTCATTTCATGGACCCCCAGTTTGATATGAATTAGGCCACGGACCCCCAGTTGATTGTATTGGTTTTAATCTCTGCATGAACCGTAATCTACACTGTAGAATCCACAGTGCTGATGTAACTCGGACAGTGTACAAATGTAACCAAATGGACACGTACCTGGAACCCCCCCATGGAGCCACGGGGGTCCCCTGACCCCACTTTGATTACCACTTTATAACAGATTGTTTCGACATATATACAATCTAAAACAGTCTACTTTGGAACAACACATTCTTTGTTTGGAAAATAGAAAAGAAAGTCAAGTTTTCAGTACCATGGACAGCACAGCATTACTGCAATTCAGCCACTGCAGCCTGTTACAACTAAGTACATGCCAATTTTCATGTTCACATCCGTGCCGTCAAACGGGTGACAGGAAGGTATCCTGCTGCCACATCAAACATTTGCCGTTTCAGATTCAGATTCAGATTCAGATTCCTTTATTCACCATTGTGTAGAACACATAGAATTTGTTTTGACAACATAACAAGTGTGCCGTATGGGCACGTCTCAACCATGGAAAGCACATCACCTTCAAAAATGTGCCAATTACAATTCAGCTTCGTATACAAGAGGGGATATTGGATATGATTGACAAGACAGTACACCTATGCATCAGTAATATAGGAGCATTGGGTGAAAAAGGGTAGAAATGGTTCAGCACCATGGAGAGCGTTTAGATGCTGGGTTGCAATGGAATTACGTTGTTTTTGCAAGGTGAAATTGCTGTTTATCAATAGCATAGCATAAATTAACCACTTGAACACTAGCATCTCTATTCTGGGAGCGAACATTCAGCGAAAATATCAGATATACAAGCTCAAAACACATGCATTTTTTAGCTTGTAGATCAGCTTTTATTTATTTATCTTTTTATTTTTTTATAAAGACTGCCAACCTCAGTGAACTAAGTATTAATTTAAAGGGTTAAGTGGTGAATTAATCACGACAGTTCATCTAAGTCTAGTTATTAATACCAAGTCATTAAAAAGGGCAGGAAAATGAACATTTAATGGTCATATATTCCTCTGTTTAGAGAGGCCATAAAATAAATCATTATCTAATACTAAAAGTTTTACTATGCGTGTTTTACTGCAAAACACATATTGATTTGCAACAGGCATGGGAACAACAGTGTTTGTTTTACGGACAAAGAGTTATTTGGGTTAAAATATGAAAACAAATCTTACCGTTTCTTTATTGGGCAATGTCTGAGTCCGACTAAAAGTGTCTCCTCCATTGATACTTATAAGTTCAGCATCTCCAGGGGGAAACTGTGCAGGGAAAACTACTACGTCACTCTTCAGTGTGTCTGAGCTGAAACACACATCATACTGCTGAGTAGATTTAGAGTAAGACCAGCTCCCGTCAGGATGGGTGGTGATCATTGGGGCGCCATACCGACTGAAATCGCTGTCTGTCCTGTGGCATTTGGCAGCTATTAAACCGATGAGGCTCAATAGAAAAATAACTGATACAGACGCAATTGCGATCAGTAAGTACAGGTTTAAATCTGAGAAGCTCTCCTCCTTCATCGGCACATGTCTGAATTGATTCTGGAGGTCTCCTGCACTTTCAACCACCACTACATCAATAGATACAGTAGCTGACAGGGAGGGCTCTCCGTTATCAGAAACTAACACAACTAACGGGTGCGTTTTCAAATCATTGTCACTCATTCGCCTCTTAGTTCTGATTTCACCCGTGCTGGTTCCAATTCGAAAGAGGTTATTTCCCTTTGGTTCAGAGATGCGATAAGAAAGAAGTGCATTGTAACCAGAGTCTGCATCTACAGCTCTGATCTTGGCCACAAAGTATCCAGCTTCAGCAGAATAAGGAATGTTCTCACTGTTGACAGAGCCGTGTTCAGAATAGGGCGCAAGAATCCCGGGACTGTTGTCATTCTCATCCAGGATAAAAACGTTCATAGTCACATTGCTACTGAGCGGAGGAACACCAGAGTCCGTTGCCTGAACTTTAAACTGGAACGTTTTTAATTCTTCATAGTTAAAACCCTGCAAGCTTACTATATCTCCTGTCTCGGAATTAATATTTACCATTGAAGATAGTGCGGCAGTTTTAGGAGAATTATTAATTAGTGAATATGTTGCCTTTGCGTTTTCATGTAAATCGTCATCAACCGCAGTCAGGGTATAAACAACAGCACCAATTGGACTATTCTCCTTCACGTAGATATTAATAACGTGTTCAGGGAAACGAGGAGGGTTGTCATTTACGTCAGAAACGTCAACAGTAATAACACTGGTGCTGAAGAGAGGCGGGGTCCCTTCATCAGTAGCCGTGATAGTAATGTTGTACTGGGAAGTGATTTCTCTGTCAAGAGGTCCATCAACTAATAAAGAATAATAGTTTTTGTAATTAGATTTCAATTTAAAAGGCACAGGGCCAATGATCTTACAATTTGTGATGCCGTTTTTGCCTCCATCATTGTCAGTTATAGTTACCAAAGCAACAACTGTGCCCATTTCAGCGTCTTCTTTCACTGGACTCATGAGTGATGACACTGATATGTCTGGTGAATTATCATTTATATCAACGACTTCTATTAGAACTTTACCATGGGCAGTGCGAGGTGGGGTGCCTTTGTCTGTTGCTTGTACACGAATCTCGTACGCTTGTTTTTTCTCATAGTCAATATTTCCCTTAACTAAAATTTCACCAGTTTCTTCATTTAAAGAAAACTTGTCATCGGGGTTAAAACGTCCCCTCTCTGAAAACGAGTATACAAGTTGACTGTTGACGCCATCATCCAAGTCCGTAGCACTCAGAGTCAATACTATCGTGCCAGTAATTGCATTTTCTATCACCTGGACTTTATAGAGAGGTTTGCTAAACAAAGGGGAATTGTCATTTACATCTATTACATTCACGATTATCTGTAATGTCCCAGATTTAGGTGGTTTGCCTCCATCAACAGCGGTTAAGGTCAGTTTAATGGCAGACTGTTTTTCTCTGTCTAAAGATTTCTGCAACACTAATTCAGCAGACACACTCTGCTCTCCACCGCTCTGTACATCAATGGAGAAATATTCATTTGGGCTCAGCTTGTAGCTTTTTATCGCATTACTGCCTATATCTGCATCATGAGCCAGCGGCAGAGGATACCTCTCCCCTGGATATGACGACTCACCCATATCAATTGACATTACATCTTCAAAAAATGTTGGTGAATTGTCGTTAATATCAAGAATGTTTACTTCAATACGATGAAGTTGACGAGGATTACTCACGATTGCCTCAATGTTTAAAGAGCACTTTACTGTATCCGGACACAGCTCTTCTCGATCTAACCTCTCGTTAACGTACAGAAATCCAGTTTTCAAATCAGCCTGAAAGTAGGCATTTTTATATGTTGAATCAATTCGAAGAGTTCTTGATTCTAGTTCCTGTGCATTGAGGTTTAAATCTTTGGCGAGGTTTCCCACAACAGTGCCTTTGTCCGCCTCCTCGGAAATCGAATATGATATCTGAGCCACAGACCAGTCACAGTAACAAAGCAGGGCGACAAACAAAATCCCCAAATAACTCCTTTGATCCAGAGTAGCCATCGCTAGTTCAAACATCCACAACAAAAAAGCTGCTGCACGTAATCACCTCTGTTGGTGAAACATTGCGGAAAAATGAAATAGATATCCAATGCACCCGAAGTTGAAACATTTCTAGCTATGGCTCCATTCGACTGTTTCTTCTTTACACAAAGCATTACTGGGCGATGACGCTTTTCTTATAACATTGAGGGAGGAGGGGTTATTGAGATTGGCCATACCGTGGTCTCTAGCGACACCACGTGCAAATTCAACATACTCTTTTAAATTGACTTCACAATAATAGGGATGGTTAAGTTATATTGCATGGCCTATAACTCAGGAACAAATATGTCGAATTCTTGCTAACACAATGAATGGCTGGTTATTAAAGCCCGGAAAATTGCAGTGTTTTAGCAATTAAGTAAACGTAGGGGTGACATTTCCACCATTAAGGTGTTTATTACAGTGAAAATAATGAACGGCATTACACTAAAGCTAAAGCCTATTAGTATACATTGACACACTTCTAATTATCTCTTCTGCCCTGTTCAGAATAAAACATAATATCTACACTGTACCGACATAATTTGGCTACAACCATATCAGTACCATGGACAGCGCATTGACTTCAAAAGTAGAATTGTTTCATTTCAAGGACCCTCAGTTTGATATGCATTAGGCTACGGACCGCCAGTTGATATTGTTATTAATCTCTGTGAGCACAATCTATGCTATAGAATCCACAGTCCTAATGTAACTCTGACAGTGTACAAATGTAACCAAATGGACCATACACTGTCAGAGTTGCAGCTTGCACTGTAAGGGCCCTGGAACAACACCCCCAAGGAGCCCGGGGGGTCCCCGGACCCCACTTTGAGAACCACTTTAATATATAACAGATTGCTTCAATCGCTATAAATCTAAAACAGTCTATTTTGGAGCAACACATTCTTTGTTTGGAAAACAGAAAAGGAAGTCAACATTTCAGCACCATGGACAGCGTTGCATTACTGCAACACAACCACTGCAGCCTTAGTCATAAAACTGTAATTTAGATTAGTGAATCATGAATTTGAATTCATGACAATTCATTAATGAGATATTTTATGTTTCATAATAAGCTCTTATGTGAGGGAAAGACAGAGCACCATGATGACCACGGAAGTAGTAAATAATGGGAAAGAGGATTTGTGCAGAGATTAAGGTATTCATCTAGGAAAAACAGCATTTGCTCTTACCTTATCTGTGTTAGGTAATGTTTGAGTCCGATTAAAGGTGTCCCCTCCATTGATACTTATAAGCTCTGCATCAACAGGCGGAAACTGCGCAGGGAAAACGACTACGTCACTCTTCAGTGTGTCTGAGCTGAAACACACGTCATACTGCTGAGTAGATTTAGAATAAGACCAGCTCCCGTCAGGATGGGTGGTGATCATTGGGGCGCCATACCGACTGAAATCGCTGTCATTCCTGTGGCATTTGACAGCTATTAGACTGACGAGGCTCAGTAGAAAGACCACTGACACCGACACGATGCCGATCAGTAAATACAGGTTTAGATCAGAGAAGCTCTCCTCCTTCATGGGAACATGTCTGAACTGAGTCTGAATGTCTCCTGTATTTTCAACCACCACTACATCAATAGACACAGTAGCTGACAGGGAGGGTTCTCCGTTATCAGAGACCAACACCACCAACGGGTGAGTTTTCAAATCATTGTCACTCATGCGCCTCTTAGTCCTAATCTCCCCCGTGCTGGTTCCAATTCGGAAGAGGTTATTTCCCTTTGGCTCAGTGATATGATACGAAAGCAACGCATTGTAGCCACAGTCTGAGTCCACAGCTCTGATCTTGGCCACAAAGTATCCAGCTTCAGCAGAATAAGGAATGTTCTCAATATTAACGGAGCCATGTTCAGAATAGGGCGCGAGAATCCCGGGACTGTTGTCGTTCTCATCCAGGATGAAAACATTTACAGTCACGTTGCTGCTGAGTGGAGGAACACCAGAATCCGTCGCCTGAACTTTAAATTGGAACGTTTTCAACTCCTCATAATTAAAAGACTGCAAGGTTACTATTTCCCCAGTCTCAGTGTTGACATTCAACATGGTAGCTATCGACAGTGTGTTGCTAATATCTGAGAATGAATACCTCACTTTGCCATTTTGATCGAAGTCAGCATCAAATGCTGATACAGTTTTAATAGCTTCTCCCACTGGGTTATTCTCTCTCACATAAATGTTAATAGAAGGTTCTAGGAAACGAGGATTGTTGTCATTGACATCTGAGATCTGTACTGTAATAACACTGGTGCTGGAGAGAGGAGGGGATCCATCATCGATAGCTACGATGGTGACATTGTATTGAGAAGCACTCTCTCTGTCCAGCGGCCCGTCAACCACCAATGAATAAGAGTTCTTGTAGTTTGATTCTAATTTAAATGGAACATTGTTTTTAATATTACAATTCACCACCCCATTTGTGCCTCTATCTTTATCAAGAACAGAAACAAGAGCAATAGCAGTACCCATGGAAGCATCCTCTTTTACTGTATTTTTTAGTGACGTAACTGAGATCTCGGGGGAATTATCATTAACGTCCAGAATTTCAATAAGTAATTTGGCATGTGCCGTCATTGGGGATTGAGCACCATCACTGGCTTGAACACGAAGCTCAAATGCATTATTCTCTTCAAAATCGATATTTCTATTATTTGTGACAGTCCCAGTGTTTTGATCTATGGAAAATAGTTCCGTCTTTTTTCCCCAACCCACATCACTGAAGGAATATATTATTTCTCCATTTAGTCCTTCATCTAAATCAGTAGCGTTCACAGCCACTATCGGTGTGCCAATAGGCGCATTCTCATAAACACTGGCTTTGTATAAGGTTTTACTGAAGACCGGAGGGTTATCATTAATATCTAGTACATTTACAATTATGGTCATGCTACCAGACTTTGCAGGACTTCCGCCATCAATAGCGGTAAGCGTGAGTCTGACGACGGGTTGTGTCTCTCTGTCTAAAGCTTTTTGAAGCACCAGTTCAGCAAACACGCCGTCTCCTTTGTGTGTAGAGAGAGAAAAGTGTTCATTTAGGCTGAGCTTATACGTATTTACAGCATTCTTGCCAACATCTCTTTCTTGAGCCGGTTGTAAAGGAAATTTCGCCCCTGCTAATGTATTTTCAGTTATATTGATTACCTGTGATGCACTGAGAAAGGATGGCGCGTGATCGTTTACATCCATAACGTTAACATCAATGCGATAGAGTTTTAATGGGTCGTTAATAACGGCCTCAACACTCATGGAACATTTGGAATCGTCAGGACAAAGCTCCTCTCTGTCTATTCTCTCATTGACGTAGAGCACACCAGTCTTTAGGTTTACATCGAAATATTTTCTCTTTGATCCGGCAACAATCTGAAACATGCGGGATTCCAAATCCTGCACATTGAGGTTTAGATCCTTAGCGATATTTCCAACAGGAGTCCCAGGATTTACCTCCTCAAAGACAGAATATGATAGCTGCCCGGACGCCGTTTCCCAGTAACACTCTACCAGCACGAGCACAACATATGTCACAATAGAGCTCCTTGGTAAAGACATAATTCCATCCAACGTGAACAAAATAGATCCAAATCTATCCGTCCATCGAAATCAAATGGAAGGTATCAACTGGGTATTTACTGCATCATGAAAGTCCAAGATCCGTTCTCCTTCATTCCCTCGTCTCTTTGCAACAATAGCCCAGAGAAACGTTATCATAGACTGACATTGGGTGGAGCCTCGGGACTGTAATGAGCATCAAAATGCCATGGTCTACACTGTCGCCACGTGGACATATTCTATTACTACAATGTAATCATTAAACAATGTAAATATTTCCTTTTATTAATTTATGTATTTATTTTGCACAATCGGAGACTGCAAGCTTGCCAATATGCAAATACTGTTATTAATTTTAACAACAACTTTACAATTCTAATGGCAGCTATAGTCTTCAGTCATCACTTCATATGGGCCTATAGCCTTAGCATTTAATGAAAATCTAGCTGCTTGCATAACCAAACAGAACCATGCTGCTTCCCTCAGTGGTAGGCTACATGAACAATACATCTTAAGAGTTGGACTTCTAGCATTAAAATATTATTATGGAGAAATAAATTAAGTAACAATCATCACCATGGACAGTTACAATTACATGACAAAGGATAGGAGATTGTAGGGATACAAATGATAAAGTCAAAATAAGTCATATAATTTGTTGGGCCTTATGAATCAGTGGTGGAAGTGTTTTACTTTTATGTTTAGTCGAAACTCCAGACTAGAAATACAAGTTAAAGTCCTTCGTTCTAAATTTGACTTATGTAAAAGTGAAAAAAGGCATTCAGATCGAAATGTTCAATTATGTATTATTATTATTATTATTATTATTATTATTACCCTTATTACTACTACTATTACCTTAAATCATTAAAGTAATAGTGGTATTAGTAATAATAATAAGCGGCACATTAACTACACATTAAAGTTTAATGTGTTGTTGTTAATGTGCAGCTGGTGGGCAGGCTTATGGTACCTTGTGGTTGTTTGTTTTTTTGTTTTGTGGAATCACTTTAGCTGGTGGTCTGTGGACCACTGGTCACCCGTATTACATGTTGTTGCCTGTGAAGGTACATGTGGTCCATGACCATGTACATTTTAATTTAGGAAGGTTTTTTGTTTTAATCTAATTTAATTTAATTTAATTTAATTTAATTTAATTTAATTTAATTTAATTTAATTTAATTTTGGTTGCTATATGCAAAACACACTATATTGTATAGGTTATGCCAGCTAATGTGAACCTGTTTTGTGTTAACATTTTAACTGAAGTTACCCGGGTTGTAAGGCCAGATATCTTGGACAATAAATGTCACTAATGTCTGTCTGTCTGTCTGTCTGTCTGTCTGTCTGTCTGTCTGTCTGTCTGTCTGTCTGTCTGTCACTACTGTTCTAGGTCCGAGAACTTTTATGCCAGCTAAAGTAAGTAAACCTGTTTGTTGTTAACCTTTTTTTTGTTCATTGAGTTTTTTTTTTCTTCTTTTTTTTTTAACCTTTTCTGTAACCCCAAAGGTACATTTTTCAGTGGTGCTCCTGGAATTAGGAGCTAAGCTCCTACATCTGGTTTTGTCCGTTTGTGCCATTTTGTACATTTTATTTATGCAAATGCATTTATCTCTGTGAGAGTGTTCCCCCGATCAGACACTGTCCCTGCCCACCACGACCAGAAGTCACACAATTACTAGAAATCACACCAACGGGTAAGAAAATACCTAATCCTAACCCTGTCCAACACAACAGTGGAACCCAAATTGAATCTTATCAGGATGGTGGTAACAATCAGTTAAAAAACCCTATTGTATTCACGCAGACATAAACGAAAAAAAAGCATGTTCCAAAAAAACAGTCTTGTGTTTGAATGTGGTGGTGGAAGTGTGCTTGAGCCTTTTGCTTCTGTCTGCATTGCGTGTGCAGTGTGTGCACCTCATTCATCAACCACAACCTCATTCATTCAACCACAAACAGTGTGTCCATCCGGCTAGCCAGCCAGTCCACGTGGCTGCCTGGAATGCAACATCTACTCTTTAGCTTCCAGGAACAGTGTCTCCTGGGGAAACAATTTGGCCTCCAGCAGAGTGCACCCAGGATCCAACTGGGTGATATTTCTACGGGGGTAGGTGGTGAGTAGTTTGAACTCATGAAAGGGGTATCCCTTGGACGCCACAAAGTCAAAGAGGACCTGCAGCTTCCAACTGCTCAGGAAACGCCTTTCCAGGAACTCGCCAATCGGCGTGCGGATACGTAGCTTGCTAATTGGTTCTCCTTGCTCCTCGATGGGCTCTGGCAATAGTGCTTGTTCCAATGACAAGCGGATGGCCTCCTTCTTATCCTCATGCTCCTTTCTCACCTGCTCCACACGAACCTGCTCTGCCTCCTCTCTCTCCTGGCCTTCTCTCTTCTTACGATCTGCTTCTAGAGACAGACGGTATGCTTCATCTTGTTCTCTCTTCACCATCTCCCTCGCTTCACGTTCATCCTCATCTTGTTGGTGTACTGTGAGCATTTCCTTTGCTCTCATTAAGCTCATCATCAGCTCATCCACTGACGTGTTGCCTTGAATAAGATTTAAAACTTGATGTGAGGTGCGCTTGCCCATAATTATGAGGAGCAGGGGGAATTGGTCTGTCTTATACATCCGTATAGTCTGTGCCACAACATGGCCAAAGTGTCTTGTACACATGGTTAGTAGTCTTGCTTTATTGGAATCTTTTGTGAGGTCCCAGGCCCATGTTATAAAGTTCTGGCTCAGGTAAGAGACAATGGACTTGGAACACATCACCTGAGAGCAGTAGATGTTGCTTTGGACGCTGTTATCATTATGGAGGTAGATGGCCAGCAGCTTTCTGTCTCTATTTTTGCCACCAAAGGCCTGTCGAGATGCAGACTCCAAAGACCCAATGTAGAACCTTGGGTGGACCTCTCCATACCTTGTTGAAAATTCAGCGGTAAAGTGCAACAATGCGTCATCTTCATTTTCACTACGATCTGGCATCATGGGCTTCTTTCGCATTCTGAACATATCTGAATCATCCACCCTAAAGTCTGCAGGGTCGTCAAAGTCATCTCCCTCTATCTCACTGTCACTGCTGCTCCCTGGGGCTGCACCTCCTCTAGCTGCCTCGGATGCCGGCAACTGGCTTTGGGGTCCATACAGAGTAGCCTGTCTTGCCTCTCTGGAGAGGTTATTTTGCATGATCCCATTTTCCTGTGGCATCACACCATTCATAGCTGCTGCTAAATCCCAGTTATTGAGTTCTAGCAGATGAATGGCCTCTGCAATGTCAATTCCAGTGCAAGCCTGAAAGTCAGCCAAAATAATTTCTCGGTCCTTGTGGCCAGTGTGGCAGCTATTGGAGGTCATGGTGGTAATGAGGGTTAAAACCTGACCTTAGAGAGCTTGGTATATTGCACACTGTATGTATGTAGTTCTTACTTAAGGGGACTTCTTGGGTGATAAAAGTCTTCACAAAACCATTGTTACTCAGACCGTTAACACAGAGACAAGCACAGTGATCACATCCTCCTTTATGTACTCAGTAGTGACGTCATTGTGATGTCAAGAACATTGACATTGATGTCTATCTCCACACTATCTTCTTACAATAAATGCATAGAATCGAAGTATGTATGCCTGTAATCTATGCATACATGTATGTCTGTATCTCGAAAGCAGTCCAGCCGACCGATTTCAGACTCTGTGCGTGTGTTACCGACGACGGGCCAACCAACAATAGCCTAACATCGAGTTGGACGGATAGGCGGCTGTCCAAAACCACCAATCCAACCCATATATAGTCAATAAGCATATATGGAGATCTGGTTATCCAGAACCACTGATCCGAGTACTTTGATTTGGTCATGCATATGGGACAGACGGATTTAAAACTCTGCCTGCCCATCAGTGAGGACTCGGGGGAATACAGTGTAAGTTATGTTTCAATCCAATTATAACAGTGTTGATTACATCCAAAGAGAACTACACACCTGGTACAAAAATATTGAGAATATATTGTTAATTTGTATTAATTCATTTACAGTGCTGTGAGAAGTATAAGATGCAAAGAGCTATATAACGTTTTTAAATAATTCAGGCAAACCAGGCTGATCTAGTTGTGTGTCATATTCCAAGTGGCACATGCATTAAAAATAGACAATAAACCTACTAAATATTCGATGGTATTGATTGCTCAAAAACTAGTCACACAACACTTGTTTTTGTCATTAGTAGCCTAATGAACATAAAACGGGGAAAAAAACAAAAGTTTAACAGAACTCGTAAGACTCCTCAGGGCAACATGCGACCTCACCGGCCAATTATTGGCCATCTGACCAGTTATGTATATCAGACCAGTTACTCATATATGGAAACCCCTGGTACCTATATATGGAGATCCATGTACTGTTTATGGTACATCCCTTTTATGCCCATACATGGAGATCCCTGTCTGAACCAGCCACACAGATATTGGCTGTCTTCCTCCATATATGGGCATTCCCATATGAAGTCCTGTTGATATATTGCTTAATATTGATGACATCTGGGATCTCCATATTTGGGCATAAAAGGGATTCTGTTAGAGTGGTTCCCATGACATCACAACATACAAGTCCTTGTATGCCCATACATGTAGATCCCTATCTGAACCAGCCACACAGATAGGGCCATGTCTCGGCCATCTGGCCAGTGATCGATGACATCAGGGATCTTCATATATGGGTATAAAAAGGATTCTGGGGAATAACCATATATGGACTTTTAAATAGGTAATGTCACTTGTGATATCACCTGTGATGTCATAGTGATGTGTCAGGGGAACCACAGTGTCAGGCGTGACCTACAGACAGAGGGAGATACGCGGACAAGATGTGCCGGTTTTCATAGTGGTCACAATTATCACTGGAAGACATATACACACACCATGTACAGTGGCAATATTCCAAGACTGCAAGATAGGTCATTTGACATGATGTAGCACTTTGGTCAACCTGGTTGTTTTTAAATGTGCTTTATATATAAATTGAATTGACTTGACTTGTAATGCTATACTCATTCTCAAGTATTCTGCTTAATCCCATAAAGATCAAAGTGGAATTGTATTGTCTGGGAAGACATATACAGTTCAGCACCATGGACAGTGGCAATATTCCAAGATTGCAGGAGGACAGATATGACAACTAATGTCAGTAACACTATACTCATTCCTAAGTATTTCCACGTAATCCCATAACAATCAAAGTGGCGTTTGTGTATTGTCTGGGAAGACATACAATTCAGCACCATGGACAGTGGCAATATTCCGAGATTGCAGGAGGTCAGTCAGATATGACAGCTATGACAGTAACGCTTCACTGCAAAGTATAATCAAAGTAGCATTGTGTAATTGTCTGGGAAGACATACAATTCAGCACCATGGACAGTGGCAATATTCCAACATTGCAGGAGGACAGATATGACAACTATGACAGTAACGCTACATTCACTAAGTATTTACACTTAATCCCATAACAACAAAGTTGCATTGAGTAGTTTTATCTGGTAAGTGAAATAGGTTCTTGGAAAATAAAAGGAAGACAAATGGATAGCAAATAGCAAATAGCTTGTATATATTTCTTACCTTCTCTGTATTGGGTAACGTTTGAGTACGGCTAAACGTATCCCCTCCATTAATACTGATCAGTTCAGCATCTACAGGTGGAAAAGGTGCAGGGAAAACCACTACGTCACTCTTCAGTGTGTCTGAGCTGAAACACACATCATACTGCTGAGTAGATTTAGAGTAAGACCAGCTCCCGTCAGGATGGGTGGTGATCATTGGGGCGCCATACCGACTGAAACTGCTGTCTGTCCTGTGGCATTTGACAGCTATTAGACTGATGAGGCTCAGTAGAAAGATCACTGACACCGACACGATGGCAATCAGCAAATACAGGTTTAAATCAGAAAAACTCTCCTCCTTTAACGGCACGTGTCTGAATTGCGTCTGAATGTCTCCCGTGCTTTCAACCACCACTACATCAATAGACACAGTAGCTGACAGGGACTGTTCTCCATTATCAGAAATCAAAACCACTAACGGGTGAGTTTTCAAGTCATTGTCACTCATTCGTCTTTTAGTTCTGATTTCCCCGGAGCTGGTTCCGATTCTAAAGAGGTTATTTCCCTTTGGCTCAGTGATGTGATAAGAAAGCAGAGCATTGTACCCAGAGTCAGCATCTACTGCTCTGATCTTGGCCACAAAGTATCCAGCTTCAGCAGAATAAGGAATGTTCTCACTGTTCACAGAGCCGTGTTCAGAGTAGGGCGCGAGAATCCCGGGACTGTTGTCATTCTCATCCAGGATAAAAGCATTCACAGTCACGTTGCTGCTGAGCGGAGGTACACCAGAGTCCGTGGCCTGAACTTTAAACTGGAATGTATTTAACTCCTCATAATTAAATGACTGCAGGCTCACTATGTCTCCCGTTTCAGAGTTTATGTTTATCATTGTGGTCAGCGGTATTGTGTTACTGTTATGGTCTACAAAGGAATAGCTCACCTGGCCGTTTTCACCGACGTCAGCATCAACTGCCGAGACGGTTTTAATAATTGCTCCTACTGGGCTGTTTTCTTTTAGATAAACGTTAATCACTGGCTCTAAGAAGCGAGGCGCGTTGTCATTGACGTCAGAGACGTGAATAGTAAGGAGGCTGGTACTGGAGAGAGGGGGGGTACCTTCATCAGTAGCTACTATTGTAACATTGTACTGAGAAAAGCTCTCTCTGTCAAGGTGACCATCAACCACCAAAGAATAATACTTTTTATAGTTTAGCTCCAATTTGAAAGGGACTTTATTGGTGACATCACATTTCACTTCTCCATTTTTGCCACCATCCTTATCTAGCACGGATACGAGAGCAATGGCCGTGCCTAATTTAGCGTCCTCTTTCACAGTATTCAGTAGCGAGGTCACAGTGATCTCGGGGGCATTGTCATTGACATCAACCACTTCGATCAGAACTTTACAGTGAGCAGCGACTGGAGGCTGCCCTTTGTCAATAGCCTGCGCACGGATTTCAAAAGCAGAATTTCTTTCAAAGTCAATGTTACCTTTTACCGTAATGACACCGGTGTGCGCATCAATGTTGAAATTCTCATTTTTACTAAGCGAGAACACAACTTCACCATTCATTCCTTCGTCTTTATCGGTTGCATTCAATGTTACAATAGTGGTCCCAATTGGCATATTTTCATAAACTCGAGTTTTATACAGTGATGAACTGAAAACAGGGGCATTATCATTATTGTCCAAAACATTAACTATGATTTCCGAATTACTTGATCTCTGCGGAGATCCCCCATCTACAGCAGTAAGAATTAATTTAATAACGGCTTCCTTCTCTCTGTCTAAAGCTTTCTGCAACACTAACTCGACAGACACACTTTCACCTTTGTGCACATCTAATGAAAAATGATCATTTGGACTAATCTTGTATGTGTTGATGCCATTTTTCCCTACATCCACGTCAGATGCATCAATTAATGGGAATTTTACTCCGGGTAAGGTATTTTCAGGTACATCTATTGTTTGAGATGCTGCACTGAAAGATGGAGCATGGTCATTAACATCTAGGACTTGGACTTCTATATGGTAAAGCTTTAAAGGGTTATTTATGACGGCCTCTATACTGATTGTGCATTTGTTTTCATCAGCGCATAGCTCCTCTCTGTCTATTCTCTCATTGACGTAGAGAACACCTGTCTTTAAATTTACCTCGAAATATTTTCTTTTTGATCCGGTAACGATCTGAAACACACGGGACTCCAAATCCTGTACATTGATGTTTAGATCCTTAGCGATATTTCCAACAGAGGTCCCGGGCTTTAACTCCTCAGGCACGGAATAGGAGAGCTGTCCGACCACGGCTTCCCACTCCAGCAGCGCAAGCACCATATACGTAACAATAGAGATCCTTCTCGGTAAAGACATATTCCATTGAACGTGAACAAAACATAGATTCCTGTGTCCACACGTAAATGCCGAACAATCTAGACACCAACACTAAAACAACAGCGTTAAGATGGCTATTGTAACGATACTTTTCCCTGCATACCGTTCTCTCTTGTCCCAATGCTCTTTGTGGAAAAAGCCCTAAGAAACATCACCATCCTCTAAATCTAGGAGGGGCATCGAGTCTCAAAAGAGAACATTTAAATGCTATGGTCTACAGTGTCGCCACGTGGTCATTTGGAATAACTGCTACAGTTCACAGAAGGGATTGAAGAAAATAATGCTATACGTGAGTTTTCAGACCGCCAAAATTGGGAGTGAGTCTGCAGTGACTGAATGAGGTTTGTTTATTCCACAGTTTGGGAGTCAGGACAACATAGGGCATATGGTGTATTAGTAGGGATGGATCATTATGAAAGCGCAAATTAACGGCTTGAGACAATCTTCAATAAGACAAACAATTACTTCATTTCCCAATTTTCAATATAATACGTGTAGCACAGGACGCATCTTGATATTTTAGGGATAATTATATGTTCACAAATAGTAGGCCATAATGTGTCATAAAGCTTTTAGTTCGATATAATATAATAAATATCCATTTTGTCGGTCCATCCCAATGGCTGTTCTGAGCTATTAAAGCTGTCATAAAGTAGCAGTGTATTAGTTTATTAGTGATTTGTGGATTTAGCAAAACGACTGATGGGAATGCATGTTTTGAGATAATAAAAAAAAACATAATTAACAAAGCAATTAAGGGGATGATCATGAAGTTCATACTTAAGCTCAATTTCAGCACCACGGACAGCGGCAAACCAAAGTGATGCACAAAGCGTTGACTATAGAGGCCTACAATCAAATTATCCAATCCAATCCAATAAACGTCCCCATTTTCAACAAGGACTTAACTGTTTCTTTCCTTGTATACCGGTAGCCAACAATTACCCATACAAGCAGTTTTTTTCTTTTTTTCCTTCTTTTTTCCCCCCTTGTCATATTTTCAGACACATCTTAATTCATGCGGTTCAGGGCTATTTAAAAAAGGCATGGACTATATTAAATTATTTGTCAGGTTTTCTTTTTGTGGAGAAAATGGAATGTTACATCGAATTGTCATTAAAGCATTAGGCCTATGTGTAAAAGGGAAAGAATAGTCACTTTGATCTTACCTTCTCCTTATTGGGTAAAGTCTGAGTCCGGCTAAACGTGTCACTTCCATTTATACTGATTAGTTCCGCATCTACAGGAGGAAACGGACCCGGTGCAGGGAAAACCACTACATCACTCTTCAGTGTGTCTGAACTGAAGCAAACGTCATACTGCTGTGTAGATTTAGAGTAAGACCAGCTCCCGTCAGGATGGGTGGTGATCATTGGGGCGCCATACCGACTGAAATCGCTGTCTGTCCTGTGGCATTTGACAGCTATTAAACTGACGAGGCTTAGTAGAAAGATCACTGACACCGACACGATGGCGATGAGTAAATACAGGTTTAAATCAGAGAAGCTCTCGTCCTTTATCTGTACATTTCTGAACTGAGTCTGAATGTCACCTGTATTTTCAACGACCACTACATCAATAGACACAGTAGCTGACAGGGAGGGTTCTCCATTATCAGAAACCAACACCACCAAAGGGTGACTTTTCAGGTCATTGTCACTCATTCGTCTCTTAGTCCTGATTTCCCCAGAGCTGGTTCCAATTCGAAAAAGGTTATTTCCTTTTGGCTCAGAGATGTGATATGAAAGCAGTGCGTTGTATCCAGAATCTGCATCGACAGCTCTGATCTTGGCCACAAAGTATCCAGCTTCAGCAGAATACGGAATGTTCTCACTGTTGACAGAGCCGTGTTCAGAATAGGGCGCAAGAATCCCAGGACTGTTATCATTCTCATCCAGTATAAAAACATTTAACGTCACGTTACTACTGAGCGGAGGGACACCAGAGTCTGTTGCCTGAACTTTAAAATTAAACGTTTTTAACTCCTCATAGTTGAAAGACTGGAGAGTGACTATATCTCCCGTTTCTGAATTTATGCTTACCAATGTGGGATGAAGCAATGTGTAACTGTTACTTTCTAAAAATGAATATCTCACCTGGCCATTTTCACTAATGTCTGCATCAACTGCAGACACCGTTTTAATAACTGTCCCAACTGGACTGTTCTCTTTCACATATACATTAATTACAGGTTCCAAAAAGTGTGGTGCGTTGTCGTTGACATCAGAAACCTTTATAGAAATAAAACTGGTGCTCGATAGTCGAGGGTCCCCCATGTCTGTAGCTCTAATGGTTAAATTATACTGGGGGAAGTTCTCTCTGTCTAAAGGTCCGTCAACTACTAATGAATAATAATTCTTGTAGTTCGTCTCCAATTTGAAAGGAATGCCCTCGTTTATTTTACAATTAACTTCGCCATTCCTGCCTCCATCTCTGTCATTAATTGAAACGAGTGCTATGGCGGTACCTATTTTAGCGTCCTCTTTCACTCTGCTTTCTAATGACGTCACGGTTATCTCAGGAGCATTGTCATTGAGGTCCACCACTTCAACCAGCACTTTACAGTGAGTAGACATCGGGGGCTGACCTTTATCACTAGCCTGTACACGAATCTCAAATGCAGGATATTCCTCAAAGTCCACCTTTCCCTTAACAGATAATACGCCTGTGTCTTGGTCAATTTGAAATATTTCCAGTACATGATCCTGCTCTCTTGTGTTAAGTGTGTAAGTGATCTCTTTATTAATCCCTTCGTCTGAGTCTGTAGCATTCACAATTATCAGGGTTGTCCCAACTGGCACGTTTTCATAAACACGTGTCTTATACAGTGATTGACTAAACACTGGTGTGTTGTCATTATTGTCTAAAACATTAATTATAATCTCTGAACTGCCAGACTTTGGCGGAGAGCCACCATCTATGGCTGTTAGCGTAAGCGTGATGACAGGTTCTTTCTCTCGGTCCAAAGCTTTCTGCAGTACTAATTCTGCAGATACACGCTCACCTGATTTGCTAATTGCCAGCGAAAAGTGTTCAATGGAACTGAGTTTGTATGTGTTTATGCCATTTTTTCCGACATCTGCATCGTAGGCTGAGAGCAAAGGAAATTTGACACCGGGCAATGTGCTTTCAGCAATGTCCATTGTTTGTGACTTTGCAATGAATGATGGAAAATTATCATTAACATCTATAATGTTGATTTCAATACGGTATAGTTTAAGAGGATCGTTAATCACAGCCTCTACATTCACATTGCATTTTGGAGCCTTTGCACAGAGCTCCTCTCTGTCTATTCTGTCGTTGACGTAGAGAACACCAGTCTTTAAATTTACCTCGAAATATTTGTTCTTTGATCCAGTAACAATCCTAAACATGCGGGAGTCCAAATCCTGTACATTAAGGCTTAGATCCTTTGCGATATTTCCAACTGAAGTCCCCGGATTGACTTCTTCGGAAACGGAGTAGGAGAGCTGTCCGTACACTGTTCCCCAGTAAAACTCCAACAGCAGAAGCACCAGATATATCACAGCAGAGCGCCTTCTACTCGGTAGAAACATAATTCCATTCGATGCGAAAAAGAATTGCATTCCAACAGCCAGATCCAGTCATCCAGAATTACATCAAATAATCCGCAAATACAGGCTAAGTATTCATGCAAGACACCCAGGCATTGTTCTCTCTTCTCCCGATTCTCTTTGTGAAAAGCCTCGAGAAAGATATCATCCTCTACATTTGGGAGGGGCATCGCACGTAAAAAAAAAACATAAAATGCGATGGTCTACAGTGTCACCACGTGGTTATTTGCCATAACTGCATTCAACTTCATGGGTCTACATGATGACAATCATTATAATCGTGAATCAAATACCTGGAATGCTATAAAGATAGGAAGCAAGATAGTTTCGCATCTTCACATGCAGCATTGTAATTTATCTCAATGTGCTGCATTGGTTGCAACAAAATGATCCGTTTACATTATATCAGGGATCCTCTCAACTCCGTTGGTTGACAATCAAAGAGTAAAAGCTGATCGGATTATTTTTGTTTTGTTTTTCAACGACTTGCACACACCTATCTCCATTCTCCCCCCAATCGTTTTAAAGTACACACAATAGCAAACATTGTAACTTCACAGTTACTGCCTGTGTGTGAAAACCTTCAAATAAAGGCGGCTTTCAGTTCCTTAAAATGACCAAACAAAGTCCCGTTTTTATGTCAACACCGAGGGCTGTTATTCAATTTCAGAACTTTTTAAAGTGGCATAAAGTAGCGATTTAGTCTATACAGACTTGTAGCTATAATGAGACAATAAATAACAAGATATAAAGATAAGACAGTGGAGAAAAAATAACACAAACGTGACTTCAACACAATGAACAGAGCCAGATAAAGCACAGTGCTTAGTAAGCTCGCTTTCAGCACCACGGATAGCGGCAAAATAAACAAATGGACACCAGCAGATAGCATAGCATCTTGAACATAATTTTCCAATAGGTGTAAAATGGATTTCTTATTTTCAATTAAGCACGTATAGAACTCATTGCTGTATACTGCTTTATGGGGGTGTCGCCCAAAAGTAAAGAATTAGGCTATAATTGCCACACGGTTTTGAATTACATGGCAAAACTATATTTAATGCACGGAACGGCATAAAGATTTTTCCATGGCTCGTTAAGATAAACATGCCTTTCAACATTTTCAATACAGTAGAGCACACATTATTGTTGGCAGAAGCCTAATTTGGGGATATTGTCCAATTAGTGACTCGTGACTTTGAGTGAAATGCGTATTAATTTTAAGTCATCATAAAATTCCTTTTGATGTCAAAATATAGCCTAATATCTTTAACTCACTACCGTGGGATAATTTAAACACGTTTACACATTTGTTGTCGAGATTGAATATTTATCTTACCTTCTCTGTGTTTGGTAATGTCTGAGTCCGGCTAAAAGTGTCGCCTCCGTTTATACTGATTAGTTCCGCATCTCCAGGCGGAAATGTGGCGGGGAAAACCACTACATCACTCTTCAGTGTGTCTGAGCTGAAACACACGTCATACTGCTGAGTAGATTTTGAGTAAGACCAGCTCCCGTCAGGATGGGTGGTGATCATTGGGGCGCCATACCGACTGAAATCGCTGTCATTCCTGTGGCATTTGACAGCTATTAAACCGATGAGGCTCAGTAGAAAGATCACTGACACCGATGCAATGCCGATCAGTAGATATAGGTTTATATCAGAGAAGCTGTCCTCCTTCATTGGCACATGTCTGAACTGGGTCTGAATGTCTCCTGTATTTTCAACCACCACTACTTCAATAGACACAGTAGCTGACAGTGAGGGTTCTCCGTTATCAGAAATTAAGACCACCATTGGGTGAGTTTTCAAGTCATTGTCACTCATTCGTCTCTTAGTTCTTATTTCCCCAGTGCTGGTTCCAATTCGAAAGAGGTTCGTTCCTTTGGGTTCAGTGATGTGATAAGAAAGCAATGCGTTATAGCCAGAGTCTGCATCTACAGCCCTGATTTTGGCCACGAAGTATCCAGCTTCAGCAGAATAAGGAATGTTCTCACTGTTAACAGAGCCGTGTTCAGAATAGGGTGAAAGTACCCCTGGGCTGTTGTCATTCTCATCGAGAATAAAAACATTTACAGTCACATTGCTACTCAGCGGAGGAACACCAGCGTCTGTTGCCTGAACTTTAAATTGAAAGGTTTTAAGCTCCTCGTAGTTAAATGACTGAAGATTGACTATGTCACCCGTTTCAGAATTTATATTCACCATTGTAGACAGAGGCAACAGGTTACTTTTATTGTCTAAAAATGCATAACTGACCTGAGCATTATCGTTGATGTCAGGGTCAATTGCAGACACAGTTTTAATAATTGTTCCTACTGGCCCATTTTCTTTTACATAGACGTTAATCACTGGCTCTAAGAAGCGAGGCGCGTTGTCATTGATATCAGATACGTATACAGTAATAACACTGTTACTAGACAGTGGTGGGCTCCCTTCATCAGTAGCTAAAACTGAGACATTATACTGAGATGCACTCTCTCTGTCTAGCGGTCCATCAACCACCAATGAATAATAGTTTTTATAATTTGTCTCCAATTTAAAGGGAACCTTATTGGTGATAATACATGTCACTGCACCGTTCTTGCCACCATCTTTATCGAGGACAGACACGAGTGCAATTGCGGCTCCTGGTTTTGCATCTTCATTCACTGCGTTTAGTAATGAAGTCACGGTGATCTCAGGAGCATTGTCGTTTAGGTCCACAACCTCCACCAGCACCTTGCAGTGAGCCGCCATCGGGGGCTGGCCTTTGTCACTGGCCTCTACACGTATCTCAAACGCTTTTCTTTCTTCAAAGTCAAGTTTGCCTTTTACTGTAATAACACCAGAGTGAGGTTCAATTTCAAATAAATCAAGAACGTGGTCTTGGTCTTTGCTTCTGAGGGAATATACAATTTCACTGTTTATGCCCTCGTCTGCATCAATAGCACTGACGGTGATTATTGTTGTGCCCAAGGGCGTGTTTTCGGGAATTTGTGTTTTATACAAAGGTTTACTAAACACTGGCGTGTTATCATTATTGTCTAGAACACGAACAACAAGCTGTGAAGTTCCAGACTTTGAGGGAGTACCCCCATCTAGTGCGGTCAATGTGAGGTTAATCATAGGCTGTTTTTCTCGGTCTAAAGGTTTCTGCAGCACTAACTCGGCAGACACACTCTCCCCTGCTCCGTGGACCGACAGAGAGAAGTATTCATTCTGATTTAATTTGTATGTGTGGACTCCATTTTTCCCAACATCTTTATCAGTTGCCTCGGACAAAGCAAATTTCACACCAGGCAAAGTACTTTCGGCTATTTCTAAGTTTTGTGACTTCGCTGCAAACAAAGGCGCATTATCATTTGTATCTAAAATATCTATTTCAATACGATAAAGCTTCAATGGGTTATTTATAACGGCCTCTACACTTACTGTACATTTCAGTTCTTCTGCGCACAGCGCCTCTCTGTCTATTCTGTCATTAACGTAGAGAACACCAGTCTTCAGATTTACCTCGAAATATTTTCTGTTTGATCCAGTAACAATCTGAAACATGCGGGACTCCAAATCCTGTACATTGAGGTTTAGATCCTTGGCGATATTTCCAACAGAAGTACCCGTGTTTACCTCCTCAGAGACAGAGTATGAGAGCTGAGCGGACACCACTTCCCAGTAACACACCAGCAATATCAGTATACAAGTCGAAATACAGCGCCTTCTATTCGGTAAATACATAATTTCATCCAATCCGAAGAAAACATAGATTCCACTATATCCACAAGTTCCGAATATCCAGATGGCAAAATAAACTATAAAGATTTCCAGTAAACGGTAACAGACGGAAAATGACACTAGCACCGTTCTCTCTTCGCCTGCTTCTCTTTGTGACAAAGCCCAAAGAATTATCATCCTCTGAATCTAGGAGGAGCCTCGAGCATAAAAAAGAACACCTAAATGGTATGGTCTGCAGTGTCACCACGTGGTAATTTGGAATAACTGCGTGCAGTAGCCTATCATGGGTATGTCTGCATTTCAATCCAATAAATCATCATTACGTAGGGATAATGCAAACTACACGAAAGGGACAGCAAGAACGGGGATACAAAACCACTATAATAAGATGATCACAATGTGGTGCAGGAACATTAACAAAGCTTTTTAACTTTCTTATTGCAATTAGATGTAGGCCTAGAAAAACGTGATACTCGATCAATAAAACGCAAAACAATGACAAACAAGTTAACAACAACTGACACTGAATCTTCAGATTTTCAAAAAAAAAAAAAAAAATAGCGGTAAGTCACAAAAGAAGTACAGACACAGACATATTACTTTCAACAGAATGGCAATGAAAAAGAGTAAGTACCCTAATAAGCTAAGACACTGTAATAAGCAACACACACACACACACACACACACACACACACACACACACACACACACACACACACATACACATACACATACACATACACATACACACACACACACACACACACACACACACACACACACACACACACACACACACACACTTCTTGACATCTTTGGATGTCCGTCCCAAGAAGTCACATTACAGTATGCATTTTGGGGAGTGAGAGATTGTTGCCTAAACGGCGACAGGCTTTCAGCACCATGGAGAGCGACGCACAGCAGCATAATCCATTTAAAAAGCACAAGCAGGCTAGAAACTTGTTCTGATCACACTGTAGATATAATGTGTAATAATAATATATTACATTATTAATAATGATAACAATAGGCTACTAATAATAATGGTAACTCAATAATAATAATAATAATAATTATTATTGTATCGTTTCCACTTTTGTGTATAATTAAAATAAATACATGAAAGAATAAATACATCATACGTATATGGTCATTTGTCTATATTGAACTTACCTTCTCTTTGTTAGGTAAAGTTTGAGTCCGGCTAAAGGTGTCGTTTCCATTAATACTAATCAGTTCTGCATCTACAGGAGGATACGGAGCGGGGAAAACCACTACGTCACTCTTCAGTGTGTCTGAGCTGAAACACACGTCATACTGCTGAGTAGATTTAGAGTAAGACCAGCTGCCGTCAGGATGGGTGGTGATCATTGGGGCGCCATACCGACTGAAACTGCTGTCTGTCCTGTGGCATTTGACAGCTATTAAACTGATAAGGCTCAATAGAAAGATCACTGACACAGACACAATGGCGATCAGTAAATACAGGTTTAAATCAGAGAAGTTCTCCTCCTTCAATGGCACATGTCTGAACTGAGTCTGAATGTCTCCTGTATTTTCAACCACCACTACATCAATAGACACAGTGGCTGATAGGGAAGGTTCTCCATTATCAGCAACTAACACCACCAAGGGGTGAGTTTTTAGGTCATTGTCACTCATTCGCCTTTTGGTCCTGATTTCACCAGTGCTGGTTCCAATTCGGAAGAGAGTGTTTCCCTTTGGTTCAGAAATGTGATAAGAAAGCAGAGCATTATAGCCAGAATCTGCATCAACAGCCCTGATCTTGGCCACAAAGTATCCAGCTTCCGCTGCATAAGGAATGTTCTCACTATTCACAGAGCCGTGTTCAGAATAGGGCGAGAGAATCCCGGGACTGTTGTCATTTTCATCCAGGATGAAAACATTTACAGTCACGTTGCTACTGAGCGGAGGAACACCAGAGTCTGTTGCCTGAACTCTAAATTGGAACGTTTTTAAAGCCTCATAATTGAATGACTGCAGGCCTATAATATCTCCCGTCTCTGCGTTTATATTCACCATTGTAGAGAGCGGCAACGAGTTACTCTTGCTGTCTAAAAATGCATAACTCACATGACCATTTTCATTTATGTCAGCATCAACTGCCATCACGGTTTTAATAATTGGTCCTACTGGCCCATTTTCTTTTACATAGACATTAATCACTGGCTCCAAGAAGCGAGGAGCGTTATCATTGACATCAGAAACGTGTACAGTAATAACACTGGTGCTGGACAGTGGTGGGCTCCCTTCATCAGTAGCTAAAATAGAGACGTTATACTGAGATGCACTCTCTCTGTCTAGCGTTCCATCAACCACTAATGAATAATAGTTTTTATAATTTGTCTCCAATTTAAAGGGAACCTTATTGGTGATGTGACATTTCACTGCACCGTTCTTTCCACCATCTTTATCGAGGATTGACACGAGTGCAATTGCTGTTCCCGGTTTTGCATCTTCATTCACTGCGTTTAGTAATGACGTTACGGTGATCTCAGGAGCATTGTCATTGAGGTCCACCACTTCCACCAGCACCTTGCAGTGAGCCGCCATCGGGGGCTGGCCTTTGTCACTGGCCTCTACACGTATCTCATAAGCGGTTCTTTCTTCAAAGTCAAGTTTGCCTTTCACTGTAATTACACCAGTGTGAGGTTCAATTTCGAATAAATCAAGAATGTGATCTTGATCTTTGCTTCTAAGAGAATATGTTATTTCACTGTTTAGGCCCTCGTCTGCATCGATGGCATTCACTGTGATTATTGTTGTTCCCCGGGGCGTGTTTTCTGTAATTTGAGTTTTATACAATAATTTAGTGAATATGGGAGGGTTATCATTACTGTCTAAAATATGAATAACAAGCTGTGAGGTTCCAGACTTTGGAGGACTGCCTCCATCTACAGCGGTCAATGTTAGATTAATAATAGGCTGTTTTTCTCGGTCTAAAGTTTTCTGTAGCACTAATTCAGCAGACGCACTATCTTCTGCTTTATGCACAGCCAAGGAAAAGTGTTCGTTTTGACTTAATGTGTATGTGTTGACTCCATTTTTCCCAACATCGGCGTCGGTTGCCTCAGACAAAGCAAATTTCATCCCAGGCAACGTACTCTCCGGAATATCTAAATTTTGTGATTTGGCTGCAAACAAAGGAGCATTATCATTTATATCTAAAATGTCTACATCAATACGATAAAGCTTCAATGGGTTATTTATAACGGCCTCTACACTTACTGCACATCTTAGTTTCTCTGCGCACAGCACCTCTCTGTCTATTCTATTATTGACGTAGAGAACACCGGTCTTCAGATTCACCTCGAAATATTTTCTGTTTGATCCGGTAACAATCTGAAACACACGGGACTCCAAATCCTGTACATTGAGGTTTAGATCCTTAGCGATATTTCCAACAGAAGTCCCCGGGTTTACCTCCTCGGAGACGGAGTATGAGAGCTGTCCGTACACCGCTTCCCACTCCAGCAGCACGAGCACAAAATATGTCAAAATATAGCTCCTTCTCTTCGGTAAAGACATAATTCCATCCAATGTGAATCTAACATCGATTCCAGTACTCCCACGAATATCCCAGACAAACAGGTAAACTAGGTATGTGTGTGTATTTTCTCAACTAAAAACGGAAAACGGTCCCTGGCACTGTTGTCTCGTCTGCTTCTCTTTGTGATAAGACATCATCATCCTCTGAATCTGGGAGGGGCCTCGAGTCCCAAATGCCATGGTCTAGAGTGTCACCATGTGGTCATTTGAAATTAGTTCAAGGAACCACATTTCAAGTCAATTATATGTCCTGAACGATCATTAATTATTGCGTAATTACTAAAAACATTATATGGAGAGGAAGCATTAGGCTGTATATAATCACCCCCCCCCCCCCCCCACACACACACACACACACACACACACACACACACACACACACACACACACACACACACACACACACACACACACACACACACACACTCTCTACTGCAATATGTTGAAGCACAAAAGCGAAACCATTAAACGATTTTAGAATATTTTGAAATTAAGTCAAACATTATTATACACTTGTGTATTTTTAAGATAATATTTAACACACATAATTGTTGATTGGTTTTAAATGAGGAATATTTCACATAAATGTATTTCACCCAAATTGTTTTATTGTAAGTAGGCTATTGTAATTGAATTAAACACGATTCTAAAATTGACAATAATGTTGACCTTCAGAGTTAAATAAATAAGGGATTTTTATCGTATTTAGCCTACTAAAGCTTGTGTGTCAATATATTCTGTTGACTCAACCCTTATTGAAAATTCATAAGTATTAAAAAAAACTCTAAACAAGATATTTGACGATTTTGTAGGTTACTTAATTTCAGCAAATGACTAATAAAAGAGCAGAGAATACACTGACTAAATAGAACAAAAAAAACGACACTAAACTCTGATATTGTTTAAAAATTGTGACAATCAACAGAGCCAGAGGATACGTGTTCATATAGCGTCTCCCCTTCAGCACCATGGACAGCGGCCAATCTAACAATGCATTTGGTTACATGCTGACGCAGATGGCACACAGCATAAAATAACATGGAAAATATCTGAAATTCATTTTTCAAAGGTCTTATGATTATGAATAGCCTAGGCTAAGACATGTCCAATTAGATTCATACATTTCGGTTTCTATTTTGTGAGACTACATTTTTAATGACAGTAAACTGCTATTTGTAGAGAGAAAATAAATGCTTGATCTTACCTTCTCTGTGTTTGGTAAAGTCTGAGTCCGGCTAAACGTGTCGTTTCCGTTTATACTGATCAGTTCCGCATCTACCGGGGGGAACTGAGCGGGGAAAACTACTACGTCACTCTTCAGTGTGTCAGAACTGAAACACACGTCATACTGCTGGGTAGATTTAGAGTAAGACCAGCTGCCGTCAGGATGGGTGGTGATCATTGGGGCGCCATAGCGACTGAAATCACTGTCTGTCCTGTGGCATTTGACAGCTATTAAACTGACGAGGCTCAATATGAAGATCACGGACACCGATACGATGGCGATCAGTAAATACAGGTTTAAATCAGAGAAGCTCTCCTCCGTTATCGGTACATGTCTGAACTGAGTATGTAAGTCTCCTGTATTTTCAACCACCACTACATCAATAGACACAGTAGCTGACAGGGAGGGTTCTCCATTATCAGAAACCAAAACCACTAAAGGGTAAGTTTTAAGGTCATTGTCACTCATCCGCCTTTTAGTTCTGATTTCCCCGGTGCTGGTTCCAATTCGAAAGAGGTTTGTTCCCTTTGGTTCAGTGATGTGATAAGAAAGCAATGCGTTATAACCAGAGTCTGCGTCTACAGCTCTGATTTTCGCCACGAAGTATCCAGCTTCAGCAGAATAAGGAATGTTCTCACTGTTGACAGATCCGTGTTCAGAATAGGGCGAGAGAATCCCTGGACTGTTGTCATTCTCATCCAGAATAAAAACGTTCACAGTCACGTTGCTGCTGAGCGGAGGAACACCAGAGTCCGTGGCCTGAACTTTAAACTGGAATGTTTTTAACTCCTCATAGTTGAAAGACTGCAGGCCTATTATTTCTCCAGTTACTGTATTTATATTTACCATTGTAGACAACGGTAAATAATTACTGCCAAAGAATGAATAGCTCACTTCACCATTTTCATTTATGTCAGCATCAACTGCAGACACGGTTTTAATAATTGTTCCCACTGGCCCATTTTCTTTTACATAGACGTTAATCACTGGCTCTAAGAAGCGAGGCGCGTTGTCATTGATATCAGAGACGTGTACAGTAATAACACTGTTACTAGACAGTGGTGGGCTCCCTTCATCAGTAGCTAAAACTGAGACATTATACTGAGATGCACTCTCTCTGTCTAGCGGTCCATCAACCATCAATGAAAAATAGTTTTTGTAATTTGACTCCAATTTGAAGGGAACCTTATTGGTGATGTGACATTTCACTGCACCGTTCTTGCCACCATCTTTATCGAGGACAGACACGAGTGCAATTGCGGTTCCCGGTTTAGCATCTTCATTCACTGCGTTGTGTAATGAAGTCACGGTTATCTCAGGACTATTGTCATTGAGGTCCACCACTTCCACCAGCACCTTACAGTGAGCCGCCATCGGGGGCTGGCCTTTGTCACTGGCCTCTACACGTATCTCAAAAGCTGCTCTTTCTTCAAAGTCAAGTTTGCCCTTTATTGTAATTGCACCAGTGTGAGGTTCAATTTCAAACAAATCCAGAATGTGGTCTTGGTCTTTGCTTCTAAGAGAATATACTATTTCACTATTTAGGCCATCGTCTCTATCGATGGCATTCACTGTGATTATTGTTGAGCCAGGGGAAGTGTTTTCGGGAATTTGAGTCTTATATAAAGATTTATCAAATATAGGTAAATTATCATTAATGTCTAAAACATTAACAAACAGCTGTGAGGTGCCAGATTTTGGAGGACTACCTCCGTCTACAGCGGTCAGTGTCAGATTAATAATAGGCTGTTTTTCACGGTCTAAAGCTTTCTGTAGTACTAACTCGACAGACGCACTGTCTCCTTCTTTGTGCACTGCCAAAGAGAAGTGTTCATTCTGACTTAATCTATAGGTACTGACTCCATTTTTCCCCACATCGGCATCAGATGCCTCTGATAAAGCGAATTTTGCTCCCGGCAATGTACTCTCTACAATGTCTAAATTTTGTGATTTGTCAGCGAACAACGGATAATTATCATTTGCATCTAAAATGTCTACATCAATATGATAAAGCTTCAATGGATTATTAATCACCGCTTCCACACTGATTGCACATTTCAGTTTCGCTGCGCACAGCGCCTCTCTGTCTATTCTGTCATTAACGTAGAGGACCCCAGTCTTTAGATTTACCTCGAAATATTTTGTCTTTGATCCAGTAACAATTTGAAACATACGAGTGTCCAAATCTTGCACATTGAGGTTGAGATCCTTAGCGATATTTCCAACAGAAGTCCCCGGTTTTACCTCCTCAGAGACGGAGTATGAGAGCTGACCGCTCACTGTTTGCCAGCAGTAGCACTTCAACAGCACGAGCACAAGATATATCCCAATAGAGCGTCTCATACTCCATACAGACATAATTCCATCCAACGTGAGGAAATCATAGATCCAAACTGAGAATAAGAAGCCAAAGAGGCACCACAGATGATATTTCTCCGTTTGAACGTAGATGTATTCATTTACTCCCCTCTCGTCTCTTTGCAACAAAGACTGAAGAAATGTCCCTAACATCTATTAACGGGAGGGGCTTAGACATGCCAGATAGCACCTCTCACTTCTATGGAACAACACTGGCGCCATGTGGTTAAAAGGCTGATGCACAAATACCATTTCAGCTGAACCTGAACGATTATTACATTTAGTTGGACAAATATGTGTATTAATACGTGGTTATTATTTAGAGGCCCTATGGACTGCCTTTGTGCATGTCTCAAAAATAATTCTCAAATAATTCAGCACCAAGGTCAGCTCCTATAATGCCAGAATTTATAAGAAACAATTATATTTTGTTTGGATGTGTGGCACAACTTCCATAACTAAATTATTGTTTTTAGTTGAAACAAAGAGCATATCCTTTCTCTCCTAATAAAAAACATACAGTCCTGTTGTTGTTTACTGTCAGACTCTAATTACATTATTCAGCAGGTAGCAATTTGAGGAAATGCTGTGATAAGGCATTGTCGTTGTGGTTTCAGCACCATGGACAGCGCCATGGCAGGAAAGCACTGCAGAGAGCTCTCTCTGTCTGTCTGTCTGTCTGTCTGTCTGTCTGTCTGTCTGTCTGTCTGTCTGTCTGTCTGTCTGTCTGTCTGTCTGTCTGTCTGTCTCTACTCTGTCTGTCTGTCTGTCTGTCTGTCTGTCTGTCTGTCTGTCTGTCTGTCTGTCTGTCTGTCTGTCTGTCTGTCTGTCTGTCTGTCTGTCTGTCTGTCTGTCTGTGCGTGCGTGCGTGCGTGCGTGCGTGCGTGCGTCTGTCTGTCTGTCTGTCTGTCTGTCTGTCTGTCTGTCTGTCTGTCTGTCTGTCTGTCTGTCTGTCTGTCTCTCTCTCTCTCTCTCTGTCACTGTCTGTCTGTCTGTCTGTCTGTCTGTCTGTCTGTCTGTCTGTCTGTCTGTCTGTCTGTCTGTCTGTCTGTCTCTCTCTCTCTCCCCTACAGTCCTACACAACTCTGCCACCCAGTTAACAACATAATTCTGACTTCAGCTAATAAATACACACTGTTGTGTAGGCCTATACATAATCTCTGATGTTAAAAAACAAATAATAATGTTCAAACGTTGTCTTGGCCCTGGTTATGACAAATCTCCAGACCTGCAAGAATAAACTCAATAACATGATTTGATGGTCTGAATTATGCATAATGCAAGGAAATGTAGAGCATAATATAGTAAAAATAAATGTAATTGTATTATTCTCTCCTATAATATAACTATGAGGTAACAATGTTTTTGCTACTCTTATGGACACAGCAGAGCCTTTATAGTGTTCTATCCTGTTTTCTCTTTTTTTTTCTTTTTTTTTTTCCGTTTGCCCAAATCTCCACAGAGGCAGTGGTTATGAGCTTATGAACGTTCCCAGGTTTGTAATCCCAGATTAGGTCCTGGAGGCAGAAATTCCTGTCCTATTTCCATTCGCTAAGAGATATGATTTGAAAATGTTAATAATAATCACATCCTGAGTCATAATCGCCTTGCCCCTAAATCCCAACAACCTACAATGGATGACCAGGTCAAAGTGGTTCTAGGTCACAATTGTCACCCAAAGGGGCAGTGGTAGAATAGCCTACCACCAACGCGCACGCACGCGCACACATGCACGCACGCACACATGCACGCACGCACGCACGCACGCACGCACGCACCCACGCACACACACACACACACACACACACACACACACACAGGAGTAACATAAGCACACCACCTGGTGTTCCAACTGGGACAGTCCAGGACAGACTGCAGTGATTATAATATCTATTTGTATATTCCATGTTGTTATCATTCCTAATCGTACCGAACTGCAGTTTACACCAATCTGTATGACTCTGAATTGACAATGAATCAAGCAGTCACTACAGATGGAATTGGCACTTTTTTGTAGACATTTGAGAAGTAATGAATGTTCATTCAGTTTATATCATAGTGATTTGTAGACCACTGACACTTTTATTTGAGGCACAACCCAGCAAAACATCTACAGTACTCTGATAATGTTCACCTCTCTCCAAGAATTGGAAACAAAACAAGCTATGCAAAAGTTGGCATTAACTTTATCGTGCCTGCTTGGGAGCATTGCCGCTAGATCAATTGGCAGAAGTCTCCTACTGAGGTGTGAAACATGCTGACATCCCAGAGTTGCCACTCGACCTACTCTCACACTGTCAGCTGTACTGCTGGGGCATGGCCTTGCACACTGGGCAGAGTCTGCAGAAGGGTCAATTCATCGATTAGAAGTTACATACACTAATGTTGGAAGTAATATTAAATAGCATCTGCAGAACAGCATATAAAGTACTGCAGTGTGTGAGTGTGCGCATGTGCAGGTGGTTATAAGTCAACCAAGCATGGATCAAAGCATATCTTTGCCCCCATTCAATTGTGAATACCGTAATGCATTGATGAGTCATATATTTCCAGAGGGTATGATAATTGAGTACACTGAATAATTAATTGTGAATAAATGGTGGGTAAATAAAGATACGCAGACTTTGGTCACTGTACATGAATAAACGGTGTATGATGGATACAGCAAAACTGCATACATGCCTGTTATTCTGCCTATGATTTGCATATCAGAAGAAAGAATATCATTACCTAACAGGGAGGGGGAAAAGTGACTGCGATAAGTGATTGGACAGAGGGTCAAAGAATCAGAGAGGGAAGGGTGTGTATTCTGCTTTGTGGATGGGGTATTTGTCAGTGATGTGTCAAATATTAACATTTGGCATGATTGATTTTAATATGTTGCTGTACATCAATACGGCCATCAATATGGGCTAATAAGGGTGTGAGGGTGTGTGTGTGTGTGTGTGTGTGTGTGTGTGTGTGCGTGCGTGCATGCGTGCGTGCGTGCGTGCGTGCGTGCGTTTAGGGGTGTCTACTGCACATCTGCGAGAGTACATGGAGTACATGGGGGAGGGGTGTTACTGGAACATGCTCTAAGGCGAGCCCCCCCTTTCCTTCTGCACAGCTCTCTCCATCTCCATGGCAACCCCTTCTCAGGGGGCTGAGATGTGCATGTGCATAAACAAGAACAAGTGTGCGCTCGCTCGCACACATACAGGTCTATGTACTTGTGTTCTTTTTTTGTATTTTCTTTGCAGGTACGCACGCATGCGCACGCGCGCACACACACACACACACACACACACACACACACACACACACACACACACACACACACACACACACACACACACACACACACACACACACACACACACACACACACACACACACACACACACACCCATGCTGGGCTGCAGCAGAGTTGCTCATGTATTTGTAATGCAGCTCTGCAGCAGCATATTCACTGTGACAGACCCACTTTAGCGGCAGCGCCGGGCTCTCTGTCCATATCCACACCCCCCACGGAGTGCCTGACCTTCTCACTCAACCATGCCCATCCCCCCTTACCCTCTCCGGAGACTCCCTCACACCTCAAACCATCACAGTCTCCTCAGACACCCCCCTTCATACCGTATGGTCACATGTTGATGTCATACTGTGCTGTTTTGTACTGTATGTCTTCATCTAAATGAGAGCATGATCGGGGAAGGCTATACCAGTGGTCATAAAACACTGGCTTAAGACTTGACATGTATAGGTCACAATACAATAATTATTTTTCAAAACATTTTCAAAAACGTTAATTGTTCAGAAATGAAAATTTGAAAGTCCTATGTCCAAAACTCACAACACGATGCCACATTGTGAGCTTGTAGATTGGCTATTTTCACTGTTAAATATGGCTTAGGTGGTTAACTCATAATGTATTTTTGTAAGTTTGGGTCCCAGGGAGATAACCACAATTATATTTTGGGTCTCGAGCTGAAAGGTGTGGTAACCCCTAGTGCAGGTTTCATCCTTGATTCAATACCAAACTCCCAGTGCATCACCGCCATTACAGACACAAAACAGGGAGGAGTGGTGGTGCCTATTGTTTGTACCCATTCTCCCATTTTCTCGCATCTACATCTGTGTTGAAGCATAAAATAATATTTTCAGACAATGCAGTAGCTGTCCTAGGCTGTCTCCATGTTAGCTTTCTTAGTGTCTGTCTGTCGAAGAAAGAAGATCGTATTCTGTTACCAACATCAGAGTCGTGTCGAGTATTTTGTTTCAGAGCTCTTACGGTGCTGTGTTATGGAAACAGTGTGACTAGAACCACACCCTATGCAGTAGTACACTAATGATAGTAGATGCTCTGATACAGTAGAGACAGTGGTGGGATACATGGAGGGAGGGGAAGGTAAAAGACAGAAAGAGGAAACATTTAGTAAGCAGGGCGACAATCTAATTAGAAAAGGGAACTGAAATGAAAGCAGGGAGATATAGTAGGTAGTGTGGAATGAGTGTCTAAACATCCAGGAAGGAGAGGGATAACACACAAACATAGATGTATGAATACATATACTATGAGATGAGAATGTCTCTAAGTGAGTATATGTGCACATACTGTGTGTGAGAGACAAATGCACTGAGCAAAGTAATTTGTCATTAAATTTTCCACCAACAGAAATTAAAAAGAGAGAGAAACAAAGGACTCTCAGTATTTTAATCCAACTGCCACATTTATTTCCAATTCTGTGCGTGTTTCCACTGCTTCCTGAGTTAAGTAGGACAGGGGTGGGTGCACAGACACATGCGTAGGAATCCATTGCAAATCAGGCCACAACAATATGGAGCGCACACTCACTCACTCACACACACAGCAAAACCACAGACAGACTAACGCAATGTTCACTCATTTGGAAAGCAATGGCAGCATGCCCAAAACACGTATAATTAGTTACTCTACTGTAAGTAACAGGCATGGAAAGCAACATGGCATTGTTGCTACAGCTACTGCTTCATTAGGTCTAGCAGTAGCAGTCATGGCCTTAACCAGTGTAGAGAAATTATAGAAATATGTGGGCTGTATTGATCACTAATATGTGATTTCTACACCTATGAAATAAACGTGGTGCTACTACTCTGAACCAGACATTTAAATGGAAAGAACACACATTTGCATTCATAGTATGCTTCATGTGTGCCTCAGAAAAGTAGTTGAACAAAGAAGCGGGTATAATCTAAAATATCGCTGTTGTCGGGAAGACACCTTGTTTGCTTGTTTTTGTAAATGAATGCCCAACTCCATTATTCAAAGTTGTGAAAACAGCAGATCTAAAAGCTCACAACATGCCACGAAGAATGTATTAGGCATATGCATTAGGAAGCCATATGTTATCATAGGTGAGGACAACAACAAAGGCAGCATGAAGCTCCTTGATTTGTTTATGAAAATGAAAGCGGCAGCAACAGACACTCTGATTGGCTCTGCATCTTGCCTAGCAACAAAAGCAGGGTCCGACAGCTTTATGCTTCCCCAGGGACCAGGGTTCTATTTTGTAATTTACTCGCTCTCCTCCTGTAACCCTGGTGACGCAGATGCATGTCGTCCCCTCCTCCGTCTCTCCTCAGCCTTTCAAACCATGTGCCAAGGACAGTAGTACAAATGGTCATTTGCTTTATGCACACGCCTACACACACACACACACGCACATGCACACGCACACGCACACGCACAGTAAATATAATGTTAAACACAAATAAGCATAGCACAAATAACCTATAGCCTGTCAATAGGGTTGAGTATAGGGAGTGGGCAAAAAGTATAAACCGGAGGGGACAGAAATTGGGCCAGGTCCCACTATCCACAGATCAATAGTGACACAGAAACACATTAGCAACACCAGTCAAATACACCAACACACACAGAGTGGGAACCTGTTAAATAATTGAAAGTATTGACATACAGACACACATAAGAGACTGAATGTAGGCTGGTAAATTCACCCTTTTCACCACAAGAGGGAGACTTTTGGTTCCAGTTCTTTGTTCTGTAGAAATGAAGGAGCCGTATGCTATATCAGTGACCATCTGATGAAGAGACTACACATGTACTGTACATGAGCAAACATGAACCACACCCACACACATGTATGCTTGAGAGACAGGCACAGCTATACCTGTATAATGTTGGAATAAATTCCCGCGCTAAACACTATCAATGGAGATAAGCTATCTGGGTGTCTGCCACACTCTTGCCTGCGGAAACTGGGGGAGAAGCAAAACCAAAAACGAAATAAATACCTGGCACACTCTCATCTCATCCAGCCTGATACACATCAGCATAATGACATGCAGCAGAGAGAGACAGAGAGAGTGAAAGACACAGTACAATCCACCTAGTAACCATGATAGATATTCAGGCATTTATCAATATACTGTGCCCTGTATGCTGAACGCAAATATTACATATATCATTAAAATATGCTGAAAAACAAAACTCCTCCTGTACAACTTTTCTGGGGCCTCTACTGCATTCTATAGCTGAAGAACACAATGTTCCTGCCACACCAACGCTGGGTATTCACACTTAAACTGTATTTTTTCTTCTCTCACCATAGATCTGCAGCTTAGATATCAGTGTAACCTCAAGGCATTGTGTAATATCTATTTTTACACACTTCTAATTCATATAGTATTTAATATGCAGCAGGGCCATGCAGCGTGTAAAGTGTAGAGCATTGCAGTGCAGGTCCAGAACTGGATGTACAAGGCAAGGCCATGGCCCACTTCTCTACATAAGGGCCTGAATAATGCAGGGGAGCCGTGGTCTGCAGAGAGTAAGACTTTGGAAGCAGTTTGAAAGGGGTTTTGGAGGCTGCTCCACTTTTCAATGAAAAATGAAGATAACTATTTATAAAATCATATCTTCGCCTGGTGATAATTTCTGGAGCCTGGGCCCTGCCCCTGCAGCTCTCGGAGAAAGGCAAACACCATCTTCCACTCTCATCAGCATCAAATGTTAATCAGCTACATGCATGGACCATGTGCACAAAGCATCACAGGCTATTTATAATCCACCCTTGCCCTTTTGGATTTTTAGATGAACCTGTGTTAAGTGCCGTGTGTATGTGTGAGTGCACATCTACAAGTGTTCATGAGTGTGTGTGTGTGTGTGTGTGTGTGCGTGTGTGCGTGCGTGCGTGCGTGCGTGCGTGCGTGCGTGCGTGCGTGCGTGTGTGCGCGTGCGTGTGCGTGTGCGTGTGGGTATGTACATGTATTTCCTCACCAAATGTATGTCAAATTAATGTATGGAGATATTAAGATGTAATGTCATTGACATGAAAGCGCCCTGCATCATACCATACAACATGCAAACCAAATTGATCTGGAGGGGGGAGGTGGGAAACACATAATTGTAACCACATGAACATAGCATTTAGTATATATTTTTTACATTGTTATAGAGTTAACAATGTAAAAAAAACTTGTGGGAAATATGTGGGTGTACACAGCGTATACAGTAGCTGCAGGTTCTGCCTGCCAAATCTTCTGAATGAAGCGGAGGAGGAGAGAGAACATGGAAAAAGAAAAAGGCATCAGCATCAGCCAGGACTTCAGAGTATGCGATGGAGTAGTGTCCCAGCTTAATTCTCCCTGCTGCTGCAAAGCTCCAATTCATGGCATCATTAAGACGATTCCTTCTAATCGCATTAGAGGAGCAGCAAAGTGGAATTATTGCTGTACACACATAGTTAACGATTGCCCTAATCCGGGAAGACTACGAATGCCGACAGCATCAGTATAAAGGGTAGAGCGCTCTGGGATTAGATGTGAAACCCGAGGCACCTGGAGTAATGGGGAGAACTGTTTATAGGGTATTTGACAAGGTCACACTGGACGTACTATAGTGGCACAAAGTGTGCTCCACTATTCCATTAGAGGACAAGGAAATGTGAAGTGGGATTGGGATTATAGGATGGATGTGAGTAGTAAACAATGGTTATATAGGGAATTAACTCCATCCCAGTCTCATCAGGATAACCCGGGGAGGCTGTAAACAAGAAGCACATGCTCCTTATTCACTTCCCTTATGCTCAACTTTGCACCTCTGACAGGACTCCTATTAAGTTTAGAAGTCATTTGTTATCCTGATTATTATACTGATCTAGTTTTAGTTTGTTAGTTATCCTACAGTAAGTCACCTGTTTACTCGGCTGTGACACACTGCTGATATCTAAATCAGTGCATGGTTCCAAGCCAACTCATTTACACTCTTTAACATAATTACACACCAGTGTCTCAAACTGCAGGGTGTAACGTATCCAAAACAAGTCCTTAACACCACCCACAACCGCACATGCATGCACACATTCCAAAATATATAATAAAAAAAAAATCATTCTGGGTGCGACCAATATCCGAATAGTTAGGGCGCATACTGTATATACCATATGGGTTGTTCAGACTGCCTTCTACAGCATGTCCCTGGTTCAACACACGGACCGGGCGGACCATTTGCTAAGTGTCTTTCAAGTAGAGCATAAAAATGTAAACAAATAAATCAAAACAAGTCTTAAAAAAAGAAGAAATGAAACAATTTATTATGTTAACCTCATGTAATCAGTTATGCTATACTCTTGCCAAGACCACTTGGCGTTGAAGTGTATGTTAGGCAAGACAGCAACCAAAGGTCCCCCAAGTACTACAGAACATGAACCTGCTATATGAAATGACATACATGTTACAAGTATAGCTTGTACTGTTGCCATTAGTTTCTTATTGCATTTACTTTGATATATTTTCTAAACTTAAAATATATGCAAATACATTACATACAGTACATACACATATAAACACATACATACATACTGTACATACACATGTACATACATGCAAACATAGATTTTCATGCTTAAGTACACAACAAACGTTAGTAACAGCATATAAATGGACAGACTATAACTGGCATGAAACAATTGTTTGTCAGAGTTTTGGTGTTCATAGTCAGGTGGGATATTTGGCAGGAAATGTTGAGCTGGCCAACAGCTATTGACGGCAAGGCCTGTCAGAACTATGCATGCTGCACTAGTTTCAGCTTGTAAGGTCTTGTCCGCCCTGTACTATGTGTCATGGTTATGCATGATGATCTGATCACAAGTCAGTGCAAAGAGAAACTCGATTCAGCAATAAAGGTATTTTTCATTCATTTTGCTGAAATTAAATGCAAATTTAATTGCATTTTATACATTACACTTATTCTTTTATTTGCTATATTATAATGTGCACTGTAGCATTCTTCACGTAGTTCTAGTAGTTCCAATCAGAAATGCACGTGTCCCAAGACTGTGATGATGACTCTGCAGGTCTTGTTTTCTCAGGCAAGATGAGGCCAAATCGGCTCTCAGTCAGCCAAAGTGTTGTTCCCAGAACATGTCCGAGAAAGAAATGTGTTGTTGGTCTCCATCTACAAAAAACATCTATAAACACTCCCCATCAAATTAGGTTGTGATATTGCAGGACAGGGCAGTTCAGAACTATTCAGGGCAGTTTTACTTGCAGGGGGGGGGGGGGGGGGGGGACTGTCTGAAACTCTAAATCACAAAAACACTATTTGTAGAAAGAAAACAAAATGTTTGAGCTTACCTTCTCTCGGTTCGGTAATGTCTGAGAGAGAGAGGGAGAGAGAGAGACACACACACACAGACAGAGAGATATTGTGATATTTGTGATATTGCAGGATTTAAGTCACTCTCTGAGATTGTTTTCAATACATACAGTACATACATACACGTAATGAAAACATTTTTTTTTTGCCTAAGCTAAACATCAATGCAGCTGCAAACATTTTACATATTGTCCATGAAAGGTGTGCTGAAAAGAAAACAACATTTGTTTGACAAATACTCAGACTGAGTTTGATACCATGTCTGAGATTAAAACACAAGCAAGGTTGCATTTTGGCTGGAATTGCTTGCTTATGCTACAGTAGTCGGTCAGTACTGTAGGCTCATGACTTGAGCTCTGAAATATTAAAATCTACTGACAGTTCCAGATGCTACAGAGAGAGGAGAAAGAGCAGAGTATATCTATGCATCTCTGGGGGGAGAGAGACAGAGAGAGAGATGGGGGAGGGAGACAGGGTTTGGGGGGCACGATTATAAAACGTACAATGATAGCAGCAAAGACATGAGACATTCTCTATCTGCCTGCACTCTCATAGACAGACACAGGGGGGCATATGTGAGTCTACCACCAAGAGTACACCAGCATGTGTGGGAGGTGGAGAGGGTGTAACTGATGGGGAGAAAAAGATCCTTTGTATGAGGCATCGAGTGAAAAGGGGTAAAGAGAGAACAAGATGGATTGAAGAATTCAACATGTAAGCGAGCATGCAAGTAACGGAAGAGAAGCTGTTAAAAAGGGGAGATGAGATAGAAAGGTAAATGATATTAAGATTAAGAACAAGGGCAGCAGTGAAAAAGGGGAGGGAGCGAGGGAAGGAATGGAGAGGAGAGGGGGTTGCAAAGGGAGGAAGACGACAGTGGAATATGTCTGACTCATTCAAGCTCATAGTGTCTCATGAAGTCTGATTTATATTTTAGTGTATGACTGTGTCACTCACTGAAAATACATGCACCTTTCCTTTACTTTAAAGCAGACAATGAGCTGTCATAGATATTATGTCACGCATATAGCGTGCCACACTTTCCATCCATTATTGTTATACAGAAAGCACAGTCAAGTTTATAAGAATGACCACCTAACTTGCAAAATGGATAGTGTGACTGACATTATAAAGTATTGTAATCAGACTTATGACTATTGATATAATACATTATAGGGCTTTATTAAGACTTTGACAATGCATAATGACTGTATTATGATGGAAAACATAAGGCAGGCTGACTCTCTCTCTCTCTCTCTCTCTCTCTCTCTCTCTCTCTCTCTCTCTCTCTCTCTCTCTCTCTCTCTCTCTCTCTCTCTCTCTGGGGGCAGACAGTGGTGCACATCACATAAGCAGGTCTGCACTGCAACAATATCTCACAAATCCAAGCAAGAGTAATACTCACATGATGTAAATCCTAAATTGTCATTCTGCTTTTCATGACAGATGGTTCAGTGGCACAAACCAACTGCAATGGGGAATGACAAACTACCACACTTATTTAAAGTGAACTCTGAAGACACTTTACATATAGAGCAGAGACCCGACATTGCCCCAAGCCCTGAGCAAGCTTTTTGTTTTTTAAACAGTGGCACGGAAAAATCCCCTTTAAAGGGAAGGACAAGGCACTAGGTTAGGCCTAGTCCGGTCATGCCTGACTGTGGATCAAAGCCTCAAAGGCTACACATTGATAAACAGTGTTCCTACAAATCACACTTTTTCTATGTTATATAGCGAGCCCTGCTCCAATAATATAATGCCATTTTGAGGCATGTCATTAACTGTCAGAACAATGGGAATCCATAATGATTCAGCCTGCATCACCCTCCAGCCAATGTCAATACATTAGAGCAGATTCCAAAATAATCAATACTGTGAAAGAGACACTGTATAAACTAACAATAAGAGAAACATTGTTTTTAGTTCTTCACACCCTATGTGTGCATGTGCCTGTCTGCTCGCTTGGATGTCGCATTGCACACAAAGCTGAATTTGCTCAAAGCATTGCTGAGCATTTACCAGCGATGCATGGCATAGCAATTGCAACACAAGGGACAAAAAGCTCAGGGGGATAGCTAGCCTATACTGCTGGGAGTTGGATTACTCTAACCACCATGATCTTATCCCAGCATAGCTGGAAGTAATTGTGTCATACTTCCTCAATGTACTGCAACTGTGGTGGTGGTGGTGTAGCATGCTATCCACCCCAAAGTGAGCAGGTCAAAGATACTGCTAGGAAAACACAATCCTCTTATCAAGGCTACATTCAAGATCCGGACAGCAGCTGGCTCTATATGTCACACACCCATTCATGCCTCCTTTTGTCAGAGATTATGACATTTCCCCTGTCTGTACAATAAGATGAACTGCAAGTGGACATGCAACCAAATGAAGCCTCCTTAGCTTTCCTCCTCATGGCTGACTGCATTGCACTGATCTCCCCACTGACTCCCCAGTCAGTTAAATCCTCTGGCATGCAGGTACCGTATGACCTAAACACAGCTGCAGAAAATTGATTGACAAAAACAAGAAACCTACACAATATAGAAATGGCACAAACCAACCATCTCCAACCATACACTGTATAAAATAACTCTATAGTATATGGTAGATGATGTACCAAATGCAGCACTACTGTCTTTCATATAAGAAAGTGAAACAGGCATAATTATTCTGGAAAAGAATAAGTGCTTTGTGTGAAATAGCTTAACAACACTTGCTGCCTCTATAAAAATGAATACATCTAGTAAGGATTTTCATCAGATTTCCCTGAGTCCAATGTTAGTATATGAATTGGCCTGCCCAGCCCACACCCTGGAGAGACGCTTTGGAGGATGACCTTGATTCAGTTGTAGTGGAATGAGTATGAAATGTGTATGGCAGGGCCCAACATACAGGACTGTCACCGACGCACCGGCCAATGGATGGAGATGCAATGAAACTGAGGGCTTATATAACTATGAATGGTGCGCAAGGAAGGCTACTCACACCATACAGGGCAATGATGATGAGAGAGAGAGAGAGAGACAGAGAGAGAGAGAGAGAGAGAGAGAGAGAGAGAGAGAGGGATAGATGTGAAGTGAAGGCTTCCTTTCGAGCATGGAGAATAATGCCATGCTTCCTGGACTGATGTGAATCCGCATCAGAACCAGGTCTGACCCATATCAGGTCTAGAGCAGTGACTAGCCGGGGCCAACTCTATGGAACGCTATGGAAGGTTCTAAACTAGCTTAGTCACTCTGACAAATGACAAGAGCAAAGGATCTGTGCCAAGGACCTACCCTGACTCTTAGCCTACAGCTGAATCAAGGCCCAAAATACATTTTGTCCCCTCTGGATCTGGAGCTATCCACAACGTTTGCTATGGAAATGACAAACTCAATTCTTGCAGCTGATTAGTCATTCTGATGGTGGCCTGCTCTAGTATCATTACATGTGAGAACCAGGCAAAATGTGCAACACCAGTCAATATATATTGTAAATCACTACATTGTCAACATTAAAAGTGTTGTGAATTATATTTATTTTTGTTCTAACATGTTTTTTTTTGGTCCAAAGGTCAAAGCTCTATATTCTGATATCATTGCTATAGATTGTTCAGTAAACACTGTCCAGCTCTCTCCAGCTCCTTAGTATAGTGTTCCAGTTCCTATGTTGTCTGCTCCTTCTTTTCTCATAATTTCCAATTTCAATTGTTTATCCTATATATCATGTATGATTTATATCTCCTTGTTTGATAAAACTGGTATCCCAACCTGAAAATGCATAATTTATAATAAAAAAATAACTGAAGAGATGGTAAAACCCCTGTTAAGGCAGTTTTTAACCGCACAAATTCGGACACAATTTCAGTTGAAAAGTGTCTGCTGCCGACAGGGAGCCATCGGGAGCTTGTCGGCAAGAAACGTTTGCCGTCGATATGGCTGACGGAACCTGTCGATGAAAAACTGAACATGCTCTTTTTTTTGTGGTCAGGTAAATCCTCCACTGTAGAATGGACCTCTGTCTAGTCTGCTACAGTGCAGAACGTCCAGAAGCAAGCCTAACTAAGCCAGAGACATTTTCCCATTGTACATTTTAACTAAATACCATATTCTCAATCTCAACTCTCAGTTCCTATACCAATCGACTCCAAAGCAAAGCAAGCTAGGGCTGTTTTTAGTCTTGGTGAGAGAAAACACTGCAGAGAGACAAAAGCTCCAGTTGCCAGATTCTGTGATTGAAACAAGTGACCAGGTCTATGAAAACAAGCCCAAAAGAAGCAACCAGTTTCACCACTTGAGCTCTATTACATTAGCTCTTTCCTAAAATAATGTTGATAATAATGTTGCAAGGCCAAATAAGCAACTACACTTCAGATACAAGCCGCAACTAGGGACTTTACAGGAAAACAAGACCAAAGTCACTTATAATCATGAGCAGACCTGGCAACACTGCCAGAGCAGCTCTGCAGGCTCATCTGAATGCAATGTTCTGTCGCCCGACTTTTAAATGCCAAGTTTGCCAACAAATGCCAGCAGACTACAACAGACTGTCAGTTTGGAGCCATTGAAGTAGTATGTTTGGTGTGAAGACACCTTTACTGAACAAACACGAACAATGATTACTAGCCATTTAGTGTGGTTGCCCTAACAGGGCAACCCTGTGGTACTTGTCCAACTTTATTAGTGTGGAACCGGGCAACCAGACTATAGTACTTGTCCAACTTTATTCTGGATATCCATACATGGAGACGACTGGATCATTACTTAGACCTCCATATATGGAGCTGACCTCTACATCTGATTCCCAGATGATGCCCTGTTAGGCCAACCAAACCCCCTTTTATGCCCATCAATATTAAGCCCATATCTGGGAATGCCCATACGATAGAATCCCTTTCATGCCCATCAGTATTAAGCCCATATCTGGGAATGCCCATATATGGACATATTGTGTCAGTCTAACCAGTGTGGTTGACGCGACACGAGTCACACTTGCAAATGAATTCTGTCCTTGTCCCTTTTATGCCCATATATGGAGATCCCTTTGGTCCTTGGTCGCTTCTCGCCCTCAGGGCGTCTTACTGGTTTATCTATTGATTTATTTGTGAATAAATGTTCTTCCTTGACTTGAATGGGAAAATGCAATTTTTTTCCCAAATATGGAGATGACTGAGATCATAGATGTCTGACATCATAGACCATGGGACTGACACAGTATGTCCATATATGGGCATTCCAAGATATGGGCTTAATACTGATGACATCAGGGATCTCCATATTCTGTATGGGCGGAATGGTTAACACCGCTCAAATAGGGACAAAGACTATCAGATATAGAGATATCCATATGGGCATGAAAGGGACAAATTGTAAGACAATACATTTCCCAGTAGATTCCTAGTGACTCGCGTCACACTTGTTTTAACAAATAAAAAACAACAATTCACTTACTCCCCCTTGAAAGAAATACCTGTCCTCTGTATAATAATGCTGTCAACAGTCTGAAAAATCAAGAGTCCATTTGAGGCACTATCAAATCTGTGTCAGTGACACACATAAAAGAGTACAACAGCAGTACCAGGGCTCAGGCGGTAGAAGATAATACAAGATCATATCAACCTTTATTGATTCCCAGAAGGAAATTCAGGTGTCACAGCATCAACAGCAGTAAGAATAAAATACATGGAGAGGTAGTGGTAAGAGTACCAGACCAAGATAAACAAAGTAAAATATTAAAAACAAAGATAAAACAGTTCGGATTACTGCTTAGATTATGACAATGGACATCGGCACTGCATGGGTGTCTGAATCAACATAAATATAAATGTATAGTCAATTAACAGTGAATATGAATGAATATACTGTACTGTACATCTATCACCAATGAGTAGATTAATAAATATACAGTACAGTCTGACTCTATTGCATTGTATCAAACCATATAACAGTTTGACAGCGGGTGAAAGTAAAATGCAACACCAAAGTGAAACAACAATTTGAACACTTTGCCCAGATTGTGATATGCAAAAGCCTTGTCCCATTTATTTGGGTTTCAGCCCTATATTCATCCATCTGCTCTTTTTCTGCAGTAGGGCATGACACAGATGCACACAGCGAGCCCATGGACCAACACCAGGGTTGTACTCTGCCGCAGTGATCACACTTGCTGACATTCACAGTAAAAGCCTCCTGATTGCCCAATACCACATCACCTGCATAGTATACTATAGGCTGAGGAGAGGGAAGTGCTGACACACACACGCACGCACATAGACACGCACGCACGCACGCAGGCATGCACAACAGGGAGGGTACACTCAGGATCACTTTGTTCTTAGGCACTGGAATGGCTCCAGGAAGACACACTGTACCAAGATCCCCTGCAAGCACTATGTTGGACAACAAACAAAAAGGATCGTCAAAGAAAACACGTCTTGCCATTTTGAACTAACTGTAATTATAGACCGTCCATGACAATAGCTAAATACAAGTTAGCATTTGACAGGTACATGCTTTTTACAGAGACACAGCTACAAAAGGTATTCATGTTTTAATTAGGCATATCACTGTGACATCACATCATCATCATCATCATCACTCATCTGTAAACAGAAGGCTTCTCTATGAATATAAATGCCACAGCATTATAGGCTATCTGTACTGTGCAATTTAGTCAAACATCTATGCAGCATATTAAATTAATTCTATATTATTGAACAAAAGTTTAGTTACTTATAGGCAGTCATGATCGCTTACATTACAAGACTAAAATATAGGTGGGAACATTGATAAGACATTTAATTAAATTAAATCTGAATGTAGCTTTCTTCCAATTTGTCAAGTTATCAATAGGTTACCACATTGATATCATTCACACCATTTTAGGACCACGTCCATTCATTCAGGGGTGTTTTGGACTGTTAAATATTGTCACAATTAAAAATTCATAATCGATTGTGACAGCCATTCATTGTGGGTGAGACTTTTCACAGGGAGCATTATGTTGGTAGTCTCACACTGTGCCTTCTGTCACAGACTAATGTAGTTAGTAAAACATTGACATTTTTCATTTTGTGTATTTTGTTATTGGATTTGTGTGATTCAAGACTGTGTCTGTGTCCCATACTTTGTTGCAGTCATTGGAGAATTTCCTTTATTTTATTATTAGTATTAGTATTAGTATTAGTAGTATTTTACTTTTGATTGACATACAATGCAGGCAATACACCAAATAGAATATCCTGGCAGGGCAGATAAGGCTAGGATTGGGAGAAAAAAGAAAAACATAAATGAAACACGATTGAGGGCAAGAGGGATAGAAAACAGAGATCAGAATAAATAATGTGATCTTGTACCATTCATGCAGAAGGCAAATGTGAGACAGTAAGACTAAGAGAGTGAGATGAGCTATTCTGTTCCCAGTAGCAGGCAGCTCTTCCCCTGTGTAACCAGATCCACTCTGAGACCTCTCTTTGCTGTGCCCATCAGCAAGAGGGGCAAGGAGATGTGGGGAAATGCACATATCTCTGCCCTTAATGTGTGTTAATTTGGCATGGGACTTGTGTAATAGTGTCAGATTGAGTGCATGTTTGTGTGCATATGTGTGCGAGTGCATTCGTGCGTCCGTCCGTCCGTCCGTCCGTCTGTCTGCCTGTCTGTCTGTCTGTCTGTCTGTCTGTCTGTACATGGTACAGTCTGTCTAACTTATACAACTTTTAAAAATGTTCTATACAAATAAAGAAGTTATTATTATTATAAAATGTTTTATTTTTTTAAATCTTCAATTGATAATTTGAACAGAGTTTAGAAGGGGTTTGGTTTTTGAATGGATCTGTATAGAATTTAGTTTAAAGGGAATTATTGTGCCCCTGCATAATATGTATATGTTACAGTATGTTTAGGTAACTCAGGACGTTCATTGTAAGAGCGCTTGTTTTGTGTTCACCACACACTAATCACCACCAGATGGCGACGACAGCCCATAGACAGCCATTCACTAGTGCAGGCGCTGACGTCACTCGTTTGCGACTCTCTTTCTTTATTTACTAGCCTAGCTGGGCGGTGTTTAGCCATTAGCTTAGCCATTAGCTTAGCCATTAGCTTACTATGAGCGTTTATCGTGGGCTTGCCCAGGCCTTACGGCCTGGGCATAAATATAACGATTGCATTCACCACGGCTTCGTAACTCCCGGCCCGCTCTTCGCGGCCACTCGCGCCTGCGGCGCTCGGGGGCGAAGAGCAGGACCAAGGTCCGCTGGCCTTCGCGCCGCTTGCAATGTCGTGGACAATCGAGTGGCTCCGCCTGGAGGACGTTGTTGTGGGCGACCGCTTGTTCCGCCCCGTGCGGCACCACAAGTGCTCCGTTTCTCGACCGTCCTGTTTCTCTAACAAACCGTGACATATATATTAATATACTCCTAGATGCAGAGAGAGAGAGAGAGAGAGAGAGAGAGAGAGAGAGAGAGAGAGAGAGAGAGAGAGAGAGAGACCAGATCAGCTGTCACTTTCAACTGATTTTTCAATTGAGTAAAGGTTTGTTATGCCGCTATCCACTGCTAAGTGCATGGACACATGTACACAAGTGACATGAATGCACACAAGACAGTGTGCCGTTGCACAAAACAGCTGACCTAACTAACTACCTGATGGCCCTATTTTTGGGCATTTCATTAAAAGCCATCGTAAAACGAAGTAGGTATATAGGACAGGGCGTTGTTTTTGTGACTGGATTTGGACAATCAAGTCGTGATGTTATATTTGTGTCTCGTGACGCCCACATGGCAACTTTTAATATAATGTTGTGCGGTGTGTGTCCTCACACGCATAAAACCTTTAGGCAAACCTAGCTCATGTGGTTTAAAGTCTAATCCGGGCCTCCCTCCAGCCAAAGCTCTGACAACTGCCCACAACGTTCCTCCAATCAGCATGAAACGTGACACACACACTTACAGAGTTCTGCCATGATGACAATGGTCACACTGGTGTGGCCACCATGAATGAGGCCACGTCAGGGGCCCCCGGTGGCCACAGGCACACTGCAATGAGTGCATATTTAATATTATGTAAAAGTAAACATATCTTTAATTGACTACACAACAAAGGGCTACATGACAAAATGTACTAAACTGCTGGAACTCACAGTTCAGCATCAGATAACACTGAAACACTCAAAGGTCAGTGTTTCATTGACTTTCAATTACTCCTATAAAGGCCTATCTGCCCCAACCAGTTTGTGTGTGAGAGAGAGGAGAGACACATCAGCTCCACCAAGGCCTCTACCTCATGAACAGATCAGGTGTCACTTTCAACAGATTTTCAACTGAGTAAAGGTTTGCTAAGTATAGCGTCCACTGCCAAGTGGACACATGCTTGTGTGCATATGATTATGAATGCACACAAGACAGTGTTCAGTTGCGCAAAACAAGCCAAAAAAGAAAGGTAATAACAAATATATATAATAACAACAACAACCAACAATAAAACCAACAATAAATACACGTTTTCAACAACAACAAAAATAGCAGATCTACAACCTTGAAACTCATTGCATCAGCCAATCTTGTAGATTGTCTATTTTCGCTATTCATTGTACAACAAAGTATATAGGGCTTATGTGGTTATATCATTACAACTGGATGTCCCTTTCACCTTCCTGTCACTCCGCACCTCCCCTGCAGTGCTCTAGTGCCTCCCTGGGAAGGAGCTGCCAGAGCTGGAGGGGTTTTCAAACTCACTGTTTGAAAACCCTGCTAGCAGGTCACAGCACAAATGACATGCTTGTTAAACGCTATAGTACTGTAGGGATCCCGTTTGGAGAGTGGCAGACTGCCTGCATATTCATTTTTGTCCAAGAAAATAACAATAACACAATTAATTCCATTTCATATCATATATTGACCTCAGATTTGTTGGACAACTGCCGCTCATTCGAGACTGATCCTCTTAACCTTCTCTTTCATATTGGGTCTGTTAGAATACAGCATTACATCATGTGCATGATTGTGGTCTATACTTTAATGACAAGGTTGACAATACCTTTTTCTCCACCAATAGCAATGACATTTAGCCAACAGTGAATATAACATTCCCTGCTGTATTAGGAAAACCAGAAATGTAGTATTTTAGGTTGAATCATTTCTGTATCATCTCCACTCATCTGTCATCTCTGCTGGCCTGTATTTCCTCACATGGGAGAGATCACCATTCTTCCTCAATATGGGTCTGTTGTCAGGACAGCAGTATATCGTCACTGTCGGTCAGAAACCTTGAATCTCCAAGTTTCAAATTTGTAAATTCTTTCGCAAAGTAAAGCACTGCTTCATCACACATGGCCGTCGCACAAAAGTAGTGAAAACAGCCGATCTACAAGCACACAACGTCTCGCAGTGCGAGGCGTTGTGTGCTTGTAGATCGGCTGTTTTCACTAGTTTAAATCGTTTTAAAAATGATAAGTACAAAACAAATGGTTTTGGACATACAAGGTTTCCACCCGACAACGACGATATGCAACCTTTTAAGACAGTAATGTTACAACCACTGATTAACTAGTCTCGCCTAACGTGGACATTCTATGCCCCCGGCAAATCTCACCGGGTCCTCCGGCATCTGGAATGGACGCGAAGGGGGACATGACTCCTGCTGCTGTCCGCTTTGAGTAAATGAGGAAGTCATCCGCGGTGGAAAACGAGTGATAAATCATAGCGATTTTATAATTACAATGGATAAGCCTAAACAAACCGGTTCACATGAAAAATAAGATATCTGAATGGCTACATATATTTTATATACAATTAAAATGTTGTGAACCACAGTTACAGGGGGACTAGCCCAGGCTTTTCTTCTTGAAATGCCTGGATCCCGATGCTACTGATTATCTAACTGAAAGGCAGACATTACCAACAGAAACGTACTGTAGTTACTATAGCTAACTATTAAGTAAAACATAAAATGACGGTGACAAATTGGGACAAATCCTGCTGATTTTTAACTTGAATATATTAAATAGCACCCATGTACATGGCAAGTGACTTGATAAAGAACTATTCAAGAGAAGCATTATGAATTTCAGAATTATATTAGCATCAGGAAGGAAAAGATGAAATCACAGTTCACCCTGACCTGAGTAATAGTTTTGTCATAAAACACAATGCTTCATAACAGTGCTTTATATTTTGAGAGAAACATTCTAGGACTACAAAAAAGCTAAACAACCACAAAGCCAGAAAATAAGTGCAGAGCAGATACTGAATATTAGTCTTTGTTTCCCTGCCTTTCACACCAGTCAGATGAATACAATAATGGAAATGAACATTCTAAACTAATAATTTGTTTCTCTCTTCTTTGTATTATTGCCTACACTTAGGAGAAGATAATCGAATACAGATACAAGAAACACTGCCAAGTGCTACCTGTACTTAATTGTCTTCCACTGCAAATACATTTAACACAAAGTGCAATAAATAATGTATCCTCATTGCGTTTACTTTCTGAATCACTTGACACTTTTCTTCTTAAGGTTTCTTTCTGTCTTTTCTGGATTGTATTGAGTACAGTGGGGAGGGAGGATATATCTATAGAATCAAGAATCAAGCATATAGCCTAGCCCTAGTAGAAGGTCATCTCTGACAGTCAGCAGTCTATCATGTGTGATAGACTCTCTTAAGAAAATCTAAAGAATGAGAAATGTGTGCCTATGTGTAGGTGGGTAGGTCATGTTGGTTTATTTCAACTAGCCCTTACCCGTTCAAAGATATGAGCTCCAAAATGATATGCAGTGTGTGGGTTATGGGATGTGCACTGTGCACACAGTATATGAGGGATGGAAAGTAACTTTAACTGGTGCTTGCATGATGTACTGTAGGAGCATCAATGTAAGAAACCTGTTTCGTTTAATGGCTACAGAGATACTGTCCCCCCCCCCAGCCCGCCCGCCCACCCGCCTGCACACACACCCGCCTGCCTGCACACACACACACACACACACACACACACACACACACACACACACACACACACACACACACACACACACACACACAGAGCTGGTTAAACATTTTGCCTCATGCTAGATGCAGAATAGATGTGCCTCAAGCTAGATGCAGAATAGATAGTAGATACACCATAAAAATGCTAATATACAGCATATGATTTGTGAAAGTGACAAACGGGCTTCACAGTTATGTCAGGTGTGTTCATATGCTAATGGTGATGCGATTTCAGATCAATTGCTCCAGCCACTGAGGAGAAACGCTGTTTCAGACAGACAGACAGACACTCACTCACTCACTCACTCACTCAGACATTCGCAAAATTATAGTATAGATATTGTTTTTTCTCTCTCTCTCTCTCTCTCTCTCTCTCTCTCTCTCTCTCTCTCTCTCTGAGTTTGTACTACAGAGGTGGAAAAAGTACTTGACTTAACTAGAAGTAAGTTCACTTGTGTTGAATGAGTCAAAAGGTAGCTCTTATGACAAACACAAAGAGTAACTGTTACAGTATGATCACCATGAAAGAGCCAATGTGGCTTGGTGACTGTAAACATTTCAATTTCCCTATGAAAGCACTATTCATATAAGGTATTAATTCCTCTGCAATTCAGTGAAGCTCTTGAAAGCGATGACCATCTTTTATTTTATAAGAAAGCTTTCTCAAAGACTGCCTTATGAGGGAAAGGACGCTCAGCGCCCTAAATGGAATATCCTGATTGTGTCATTAAAGCATAACTGTAGGGTACTTTGTAAGTAACTATTGCCTTTCCAAAAGTAATTTGAATACAGCAATTCATGAAAGATCTACCTAAGTTAAAAGTAGAATTGGTTGTTAGAATGTAGTCAAACAAATACATGAAACAGCTACTCAACTTAACAAAATGGGTGTACTTGTATGCCTGAGCCAGTCACTCTGTTGATGTGTGCTGTTTGGCTCTGAACGAACAAGTGTGTGTTGGTGTAAATATAAAAGGTGTTTTGGCTCTAGCGCTGCTCTGTGTGTAAATACGATCATCATCACAGAGCTGACCTCAATACGAGCGGTGCAGTGTCCTAACAAAGCCAATGCAACAGTGAGCATGTGCCCCAGTGACACACAACAGCTCACAGATCACATGGAGCATCCACTGCCACAAGCCCAGAGGCATGAGACCCAGAGACACAGTGAAAAAGAGGATGAGTGGGGGAGAGAGAGAGTGAGAGAGATTAGACAGACATATCAAAAAGACATCAAAAACCGGACAAAGATGGGTCGGCATGCAAAAGGGAAAGTGAAAAACAGACAGCCAGATAGAGGAAAAGGGAGAGTGCAAGTGAGATGGGGGAGGGGCGGTATAGGGAGAGGAAGGATTGTTGAGAGAGAGGGGAAAATTAGAACGATATCAAGATAATGTGGAATTAAGAGAATGAAAAGACAGAGCAGAGGAAAGGGAGAAGGGATCAGCTCAGCAACAAAAGAGGGAGTCAGAGAAAGCAGAGGATGGTTGAGAACAGAAATAGCAAAATAGTAAAGGGTGGTATATAGCAACATTTAATTTCCATTACTTTTCATTATATGAAAAGAATTACCATGCTAGATAGGATTGCAACACAATGAGGAGAGGGGGAGGTAACATTTTGAATTGTGTAAAAGGGTGGATTGAGGTGGATTGAGAGGAATTGAGTTTGAGACTTAAACAAAAAAATGAGGGCAGAAGCAAGAGGTGGGGGTGGGTGCAGTGAAAGTGAGCGAAAGCAAAGCAAGCACCAGCGTGCAACAGAGGAAGAAAAAAAGGAATAGATGAGCATGAATACTTGGGAAGGCATTTGTTTGTGTGTGTGTGTGTGTGTGTGTGTGTGTGTGTGTGTGTGTGTGTGTGTGTGTGTGTGTGTGTGTGTGTGTGTGTGTCTTAATTAAAAACAGGAGTTAGAACTGAAAGAATTTGGTTACACACACACAAACACACTAGCGTGCGCACGTGCACCCCACACACACACACACACATACACACACACAAACACACACCCAACTCAATGCCAGGCAGCTGTTGGGGAGGCGGGGGAGGGGTGCCAGGAAAAAGGGAGTTTGTGTGTGTGTGTGTGTGTGTGTGTGTGTGTGTGTGTGTGTGTGTGTGTGTGTATGTGTGTGTGTGTGCGTGCGTGCCTGCGTGCGTATGCATGTGTTTATGAATGTATGAGCGCATCAGTGAAAAATAAGGCCAATTCTCTCAGGCTACTGCGGTTCTGCTTCATAGCCGCCCTATGACGTTTAAGTGTGCCCTCTTCACCTTCAGTCATGGTGACACTGACTCCACTTTAATGAGGGAAACACCACCACAGACAATCATAGACACACAATAACAAGGTGTGTTGCAGTACAAGCGATTCTCAAAGCAGACACTCTGCATGCTAACACAATTGCACAGAGTGGCTCGGCTAAGCAAGCTAACAAACAAAGGCAGTGGAGTGAGAAGCAGCCCACAACCCCCAACCTCCAGTAATATGGCAGTGAGAACATGAGATACAGTATACTGTACAGTATATAGTAGCAGGATGCTAGGATATATATAGTAGCAGGATGTACTAATTCACCACCATAACTAATACAACAAATTAAACCAAGCTTAACTTCAAAGCATCTTCAGTTGCATTAGTATTTAATATATTACTATTTTCGAAAACGCAAACATCAGCCTAACAATAAGCCAGCCACAGCAATGACTTTATTCATATTTTCAGAATTCAAGATAATGCCCAGCCACAGAATGGTGGTTCTTTAGGTAAGAGCTTGTGTTATGTCCTGTCACTTTGTGATTTATTTTAATACATCTCCCTTCCTCAATTCACTTCACCATGCTTGATTGGCATCTCACTCACTCTTGCACGCACGCACGCACGCACGCACGCACGCAGAGTTATTAATACAATAACAGCTACAGAAGGATACAGAAAGGACATGAGAGACAGTACTGTGAATAACACCAGAAACAGAAACAGAGAACCAGATACAGAATCAGAATCTGTTTAATTGCGTAAATTTGACTTGGTGAATTGGTGCTGGTGGTGTGCATACCTGCCATGAGTTGAACCCATGTGATCCACTCAGGTCACAACAGCACTGGTTTGCTTTAATGAGATGCACTCATTTTTAATCACAGTAGTAAATCTCATGTGTGCCTGTGCTGTCCTAGCATAGCTTGGCACTGCTGTCACATTTGCACACACACATTCTCTCTCGCTCTCTCTCTCTCTCTCTCTCGCTCTCTCTCTCTCTCTCTCTCTCTCTCTGCAGGGGATCAGGTCTCTGTAGTGTGTAGTTGATAAAACAGGGCTGTCTCTTTTCCCTACAAACATATCCACTCATTCCTCCCATTCCTTCTACCACTCCCACCTTTTGCATTGATCCACATTTTTCTCAGTAGGTCAAAATGTGAGCTCAAATCGTTGAACTTTCAACTCTGCCTCTCAATCTCCCAGGCAAAAGAGATCTGAGGTTGACCCAGTTGCTTGAATAAAAAGATTATCCCTGTAATATAAAATATCTAATTAAGAGCTTGATCTGTCCTTGTTAGTGTCTGCACTCTGCACCATCTGTTGACTGATTTACATTGAGGATTTCCCAGGCATAATCCATGTGTTTATCTAAATAAACTCATTTTCCTTAAATACTGTGAGATAGCTAAGAGGAGCCATACAAAAGACACATCCCCTCCCCCTTCCATCCTGGACCCCCCCCCCCCCCCCCCCCCCCCCCCCCAACACCACTCCCTCTTCCTCTCTACTGTTGCTAGGACCACTGAGCATGCACACGAGGCTCGTAGTGGAAACCAGTAGCTTCAGAGAGGTTGATCTGCTAGTGTGTTGCTAGGGGCAACGCACTCCGTTGTTGGCAGAATCAGCTTACCGCCATGCAGACTTGCATAGAGCTGCTGAAATATAGCCTGTTTGTAATGTACAAGCCAAGATGTAAACAGAATGAAATACACACAAAATGATTAGTGTATATGATGTGATGCACGTTACGTTACTGAACAACAGATAGTAGAATATATGTCAGAATCGTGGCCTTTCACAGAAGAGTGAAACAGAGCAAATGGAATAAGCTGGAGAATGGCTACTGCTGGGAGCAGTAGCATACAAATCCCATAATAATGAATGGCATATCCCTGGAAAAAGCAGTGCACTCAACCCCAGCCAACTGTCTGTACACTGTGAGTCACACAGCACACCAACCGGGAGCAGCTCTCTGTCCTGGCCTCAGCCAATCATGGCCAGATTAGTCACCTCTCAACCACCATGGAGCTCAGACCTCTAGTCACTATCATGCACATGATACAGGAACACACATGGGTAGACATGATCACATATACAGCCACATGTCACACACAAAGCAACCCAAACAAAGCAACAAAGCAAGTAGCTAATTGTATTTGTCTTATAGATCAGTGGTTCTCAACCTGTGGGTCGGGACCCGCAGGGGGGTCCCCTAATTATTTGGGGGGGTCCCCAAATGATTAACTTAATGTGCGACATTGTTAAATGTTAAATTGTTAAATAAACAAACCAAAATTAAGTTGTATAAAATAAAGTGTATAGAGGTTATATGCACATTTCTAAAGTGACAATTTAAGGACTTTTTAAATGAATACCTCTAAAAATTGGCCAAATTGTCAAATATTACAATATTAATATTACATGTAGATCGTCTATTTTCACAATAGATCTGTGTTATACAAAATAAAATTCCTCAACTCTTAGTGCTGTCAGGGTGGGGGGTCCCCAGTTAAAATATGAATATTTTGGGGGTCACAGCCTGAAAAGGTTGAGAACCACTGTTATAGATGAATGTTGATATGAATATGATTACATACAAAAAAGAATGTCTGGAAAAAGTAAATATGTATGCCTTACTACTGTATAGCTGCATTAGCTTACATCCCGGACGAAGAGTACTATAGGCTATATAATAACCCCCTCAAATCATGGTCCTAATAGTTTCTCTAAAGACGTTGGAAACAGGTGATTCATATAAGGGGTCAAACTACTGCAAGGATACAACAAGGTTCTTTCCTCTAAGAATAAACGTTAGGTTTTAGGTCACAGTGTTCACAATAGTTTAGTAGCTGGCCCAGAAATGTGCCACAGAGGTTTCAGAGAGTAAAGGGATATTTCCCCTTCCTGTAACAAGTGCATTGGAATCATTTTAGCATAATGTCGCTGTCAGGCAGAAACCTTGTATCTCCATATTTCAATCTTTTATATTTATTCGTAAATTAACATACTTATCATACAAGGTGAGCTAGTAGAATGGCTATTTTCACTATTTTAAAATGTTTACAACCCGACAGCAATAATAAGCAGGCTTTTTTTTCAGTCATAAAAGCTGTTTAAGAGGTTAAATTGACCATAAATACTAACAGCAAAATCAATGCACTGTGTGGAATTTTGTGAATTAAGTATTCTCACATCTAAGGACACAGCATCAACACAACCTAACCCAGGGGTCCCAAAACTACACAGATGATTTAGTTAGTTCCTCAATCCCTGATTGACAGAGTTTTGTATTGTGACATCACTACATAAACTAAGCCCTCCATTGGCCATTGCACATATTGTGCAGTGTTCAGTCGGGGAGAAAATGTCACCTTTAAAATATTCGCAGCCAGATCTTGATACTAAAGCTTCTATGGAGACACTTAAAGCTGCACTATGTAACTTGCCTCTTCTACGCCGGATTTGAACCCGGTTTCCAACGCAAGTGCTGACATTTTTAACACCTAATAGAGCCTGCCTGCTTGCTCAGGGATAATTTGAATCTTGACCATCACGTCAAAATTCGTGTCAGATCCTGTATCTGAGACGTCTCAATAAAAGACAGGGAGAACAAATAATACAACCACCCCAATTGAAGTTACGTATATTGTATTAACATACTCTACCATACAGATTGAAACAAAAAATAAAATGTATTGAATAAAAAAGTGTCGCTTTAATGAAGACATTGAATTGATAATAGTCGATGAGGACACACAACTATGAACAACCAACCACCAAGGGCATCAAGTTCAATTTCCCTAAATTAAAGTGAAAGTGAAAAGGTGTTAAATTCTACATCAACCTTGACTTAACATGAGAGTTGATCTAATGACTTTGACCATAGGTCGCAGTTAACTATGAAAACCGGCACATCATGTCCATATCATGTGTGGCTGGTTCTACAGACAGGGATCTCCATGTATGGGCATAAAAGGGTATGATGTCGGATGTCATAGACATCATAGGACTTTCACATAACGAATAACGAGTAAGCATGTTTGGGCTCTCACAGCATATCTCTACATGGATCTCCATATATGGGTACCAGGGGTCTCCATATATGGGTAACTGGTCCGATATACATCACTGGCCAGATGGCAAAGAATTGGCGCATGTCGTCCTGAGGCTTCTCACTAGTATAGTATAGTATAGTATAGTATAGTAGTATAGTATAGTAGTATAGTATAGTATAGTATAGTATAGTATAGTATAGTATAGTATAGTATAGTATAGTACAGTACGGTACGGTACGGTACGGTACGGTATGGTATAGTAAAGTATAGTATAGTATAGTATAGTATAGTATATAGTATAGTATATCTTTGATTGTAGCCTATACTTCATACATAGTTCACCCGCCCCCACCCCCCACCCCCTTAAAAGAAAAAAAAGAAAAAAAAGAAACAAGACAAGACAAGCTGACTACTAAGTATTTTAACTGATATTCAATTGCTCAAATATACTTCTTACCTCTCCAGATGCACGACGCCTGTCAGGGACCACTAGAGTATTCCCATTGCTCCCTGGAACTATTGTAGAACCTATACTCATTCTGGGTCCAACTAACATGTATCGTCTGTCTCCAGATCTGTACTGGATGCTGTGGCAAAGTGTCCCATCATAATTAGTCTCTTGCAAATACTTGGAGGAATATTCTGTGGGTTTGGAACACTGCATTATGATCAGCACGATGATACTGATGATAAAAAGTACTGAAACTGAGCCCAAAGTTATGATCAGATAAAATGCCACATTGTTTTCCTCTTCATCTTTTGCTGCAGTTTTAACATCAGAAGCCGCAAAGGCCTCTTTGGGTTCAACAGCTTTGACAATCACAGTAGCTGTTGCTGAGAGAGAAACGTTTCCATTGTCTTTTACCAGTATGACCAGTTTATGTTCAGCCTCGTCTGTTTCTGTGAATGAGCGAAGTGTTCTTATCTGTCCTGTATAGCGGTCCAAACCAAAGAGACTGTGGTCAGTGACTTCCTGCAGTGAATATAATAACCAGCCATTATATCCAATGTCAGCATCATAGGCTCTTACTTTGGCCACCAAATGTCCTGCGTTCACATTACGAGGAATCTCCTCCACACCTTCAGCAGTACCGTTAGCACTGACTGGATACAAGATGACTGGAGCGTTGTCGTTCTGATCCAGAATGAACACATTAACTGTGACATTGCTGCTTAGTGATGGAGTTCCAGAATCTTTTGCGAAAACAAGGAATTGGAATTTCTTCAGTACTTCAAAGTCAAAGTTTTTAAGTGCCATAATGTCACCATTTTCAGAGTTAATATTGAGAAATGATGTGAATTTATTGTCAATATCTCCATTTCTCTGAATATGATATGAAATATGAGCATTATCACCCTCATCACGATCAGACGCCCTTACAGAAAATATTTTGGCTCCTGGAGTGTTGTTCTCAGTAACATAAAAGGTATAGGGGCTCAGTGAAAACTCTGGACTGTTATCATTTACATCTGATACAACAACTCGAATTGTCTTCATAGCTGACAAGGCAGGTTCACCTGCATCTTTTGCCACTATTGTTACATCATACTCTGACAGGTGCTCTCTATCCAGCAGTGATTTAGTGACTACAGAATACATGTTATTTTGTGAAGATGGTGATAATGTAAAAGGCACTCCCTCGCTTATAAAGCAAATAACCTTTCCATTGAGACCCGAGTCAATATCATTTACACTTATCAATGCTACAGTGGTTCCAGGTTTGGAGTTCTCAGGTATAGAATTTGAAAAGGATGTCACCTCAATCTCAGGGGCATTGTCATTGAGGTCAACTACTTTTATAATCACACTTTTATCTGTTGTCATTGGAGCTGGTCCCTTATCAGATGCTTTAATATCAATTTCATATCGATCTTTCACTTCAAAATCTACCAAACCTTTAACAATAATTTCACCAGTATTGGCGTCTACCTCAAACAGGCTACGTATTTTATTATTGACGTTATTGCCAAATGAATAAATTACCTCCCCGTTTAAACCGTCATCTAAATCCGTTGCATTCACTTGTATAACAGTTGTGCCAATCGGTGAATTCTCGGTGAGGATCGCAGAATACGAATCTTTAGAGAAAACGGGCATGTTGTCATTCACATCCAAAACATCCACGTTGATGACTGTGGTACCTGACCTAGCAGGCTTTCCCCCATCAATGGCTGTAAGCAGTAATCTATGACTCCTTGCCGTTTCTTTGTCAAGTGGTTTATGTAAATGTAAAATGGGGATTTTCCCATCCTCTCCCCTATCTTTAATTTCGAGGCGAAAGTGTTCATTGTGGCTGAGTTTGTATTGTTGAATAGAATTCGTGTCGCTGTCTGGGTCGCGAGCACCTTGTAGTTGGAATCGTGCACCTGCTAAAGCCGACTCGAATATCTCTAAACGTGTCTCGTTCGCTGGGAAGCTGGGGGCATGATCGTTCACATCCAGAACCTCCACTGCGACGTAATGGATCTCCAGTGGGTTCTCGAGCACGGTTTTCAAGTTGATCAAACACGCACTGCTCCGTTCACATATCTCTTCTCTATCGATCTTTCGGCTCACATAAAGGACGCCATCGTTTTGATTTACCTGTAACAGGGGCTGGGTTGGCCCAGAAACGATACGAAATCCCCGAGTTTTCAACGAATTGAGATCCAGTCCCAGGTCTTTTGCAATATTTCCAACGAGTGTACCCTCAGTGGTTTCCTCTGAAATAGAATATCTTATCTGTGCAGAAGAAATATTCCAGTAAAGAACCAGTGAAGCCATGACGGCGATAAATCGCTCCCACCATGTGTCGTGTCTGCTTTGGGCCATTTTAAAAGATCTCAGAAGTGAAGGTTCCACAAGAAAGATATTGTGTAATGCATAGATCATCAGGCATTCCAAGCAAACCAATAACTGTCGAATAATCAGATGAGAAAATATGTTAATTCCATCCCAAAATCCGCATGCAGCTCCTCACCAACGCCAAGTAAGACGAAACAAGCAAGAGGAAGGTTTTAGTAAGCGTTGCCAGATCTCGTGAGAGAAACAAGTAACCATGTCTATAAAAACAAGCAAAGAAAGTGAGCTCTCAACACATTGGTCCAGACCAGTGCATTTTAGTCATTGATAGTGCATTTTAGTCATTGATTACAAAAATAAACTATTATTTTGCCGAGATGGTCAACATAACTAATGTATGTGGCTACTTGGATTGTAGGCTACAATGGAAAAACAAGTCGTTGACAACAACAACAACAACAAGCACAACGTAGGTAGCAATATGATAAGTGGACTTGGCAACTCTCCTTTTGTGCGCTGACACCGTGCGGGCCAAAGTTATATTGCATCAGAGGTTCACGGAATGCTTTTGGAAATGGTCTTAACACTTGCAGTGACATAGAAACCAGACGCCTTAAGAAGCAGTAAGAAGCAAACCAATAAACTGCGCAATAATCATATGGAGAAATGATGTTAATTCCATCCCAAAATCCACATGCAGCTCCTCAACAACGCTAAAAAGACGTAACAAGCAAGAGCAGGTTTTAATAAGCGTTGCCAGATCTCGTGAGAGAAACAAGTAACCATGTCTATGAAAACAAGCAAAGAAAGTGAGCTCTCAGCACACGCCGAGATGGTCAACATAACTAATTTATGTGGCTACCTGGATTGTAGGCTACAATGGAAAAACAAGTCAACAACAACAACAACAAGCACAACGTAGTAGGGCCTAGCAATATGATAAGCAGACTTGCGGCGCAACTCTCCTTTTGTGTGCTGACAGCGTGCGGGCCAAAGTTATATTGCATCAGAGGTTCACTGGATGCTTTTACAAGTAACCAGGTCTATGAAAACAAGCAAAGAAAGTGAGCTCTCAACAACTGCTAAGACGCCTAAGGGCGCGCAGAGGGCGAGGTCGCGCAGGACGGAATTCTCACAGGACGGAATTCATTATTAATATCTATCTGACCATTTACCCATATAATGGAGATCCCTGATAACCGTATATGGAGATCCATGTAAATGGAGATATGGACATATATTGGTTGGATCGGCAGTTCTACAAAAACATTTTTGTTTCATCATACTGTACATTGTGCAAGTAGGGGAGAATGTGGTCGAAAGAGCCAGGGACTCATTTCATGTAACACCGGAAGGTAGCATCACCAAATTTCTACAATTTTTGTAGTCCACAGAAACGTGATTGGACTTGTTTTGGCAAAGTTATCGAACAATATTGGTTTTAACTCTGTCAACTAAAAACTACAGAACCAGAGTTGATTTCCGGTTAAAAGGTTGTGTGAATATATTTACAAAGTCAAACCTATTACACCCTGTAGACCTATTTGTACATTTATGTAATGTTTAACTATCATGCTAGGTTATCTTGTTTGTTATCTAAGAAAATGTTGCCAGAGAGAGGTGTGGGACGAAAGTGCCATCACTGCCATGTCATCTTCTTCTTATATCACAGCAGATAAATGGCAAATTTCATAAGAATCGTTCACTTTGTGATGCAAGCATCACATTTGGCACAATAAGGGCCACTCTTATAGAAAAAGGCACTGGCCACTAAAAAATCCAAGATGGCGACCATTTTTTTTGGAGGAGTGGGCACTAGGAAATCCACCAAAACGGGAATAATTTGAAGTCTTAGTCTTACTGTTCCTGGTGCCCACTCTTATAGTGCCCAGTCTTCCCCCCAAAATGGTGCCCAGATTTCCATAGTGCCCACCCTTCCTCCATTTTTAGTAGGTTAGGCCTACAATATAGACATACTAGTCTAATATGACAAGCGGCACTCTCGCCCCAACAGGTATATACTATCGTCCCAACCAGTAGGGGACAACTTTGCGTTTCCATTTGATCATTTCTGATTAGTGCATCCAAATGTAAAATGGTTGTGGATGTTTACAAAGGACATCTCTCACCTAAAAATATGTTCACTCCCCCCATTCTCCCCTACAGTAACGGCAAGAAGAACTATGACAGCGGGTTACTTTAGCCAACATAAAGGTCTTTCCTTTATCCCAAAGGAAATGCTGACGAATGATTACAAATGTGCCTGTGCATTGTACAAGTAAAAGCCATTGCAGGGTGGAACGACGATCTTATGATGTAAAGGTCTTTCTGAATCATTTTCTGCACAGTACACTGACACCATGCGACCTCACAACTCAGTGCAGGAGATTTTATAGAAGAATAACTCAATGTCTGTCAACCTCTATCTAAAGATAGAATCACATGAAATTCCTTAAACATTTTGGCCTGCCAACAGAAAAAACAAACAAACAAAACAACAAAACATAATTAAAATAAATAGTGTGAAACACAGCATGAAAACGTTTGCAAATCGCTCACTGAGATTACAATTCAGCACCATGGAGAGCGGCAGTTCCTGTTTGAGAGACGACACATGTATTACTGCCAATTAAAAGCTGTAAATTGGTGGTTGTTTATACATGCCAAATATGATGCTTAGCGGAATCCATGCATATTTCTCTGTTAAAGGGGGATACATTTATTATTATTACGAAACACAATAATGGGTCTGAGTTAGGTTTGTATTAGTCATTGAATATGTCAACCCTCTTACCTCTCCAGATGTGCGCCTCCTGTCAGAGACAACTAAAGTATTCCCATTGCTGCCTGGAACTATGGTAGAACCAATACTCATTCTGGGTCCAACTAACATGTATCGTCTGTCTCCAGATCTGTACTGGATGCTGTGGCACAGAGTTCCATCGTAATTTGTTTCTTGTAAATATTTGGATGAATAATCTGCTTGTTTGGAGCACTGCATTATAATCAGCACAATGATACTGATGATAAAAAGTACTGAAACTGAGCCCAAAGTTATAATCAGGTAAAAAGCCACATTGCTGTCCTCTTCATCCTTAGATACACTTTTAACATCAGAAGCTGCAAAAGCCTCTTTAGGTTCCACAACCTTGACAATCACAGTAGCTGTTGCTGAGAGTGAAATGTTTCCATTGTCTTTGACCAGTATGACCATTTTATGTTCAGCCTCGTCTGTCTCTGTGAATGAACGAAGTGTTCTTAACTGTCCTGTATAGCGGTCCAAAGCAAACAGACTGTGGTCAGTAACTTCCTGCAGTGAATATAATAACCAGCCATTATATCCTATATCAGCATCATAGGCTCTCACTTTAGCCACCAAATGTCCTGGGTTCACATTACGAGGAATCTCCTCCACACCTTCAGCAGTACCGTTAGCACTGACTGGATACAAGATGACTGGAGCGTTGTCGTTCTGATCCAGAATGAACACATTCACTGTGACGTTGCTGCTTAGTGATGGAGTTCCAGAGTCCATGGCAACAACTTTGAATTGAAAAGTCTTTAGAGTTTCAAAGTCAAAACTTTTTAAAGCCAATATGTTCCCATTTTCTGAATTGATGTTTAAAAACGATGTCAATGCATTATTGTCTGTCCCATTCCTAAACACATTGTATACAATCCTTGCGTTTTCGTTCTCATCACGGTCAGTAGCCCTGACCGAAAACAATGAGGCACCTGGAGCATTGTTCTCAGTGATATAAAAAGTATAAGGGTTCATGGAAAACTCAGGAACATTATCATTTACATCTGACACAATAACGGTGACTGTCTTTTCAGATGACAATGACGGTTGACCAGCATCCTTGGCGATGAGCGTTATGTCATACTGAGTTTGTTTTTCCCTATCTAGGGGTGATTTGGTTGTTAATGAATACATATTATCTTTTAAAGTTTGTGATAATGCAAATGGGACGTCCTCCCGTATAGAACAAATAACTTTCCCATTGAGGCCAGAATCCAAATCACTGACACTAATAAGAGCAACTGTGGTACCAGGTCTGGACTGTTCAGATATGGCGCTTGAGAACGAAGTCACTTCTATCTCAGGTGCATTGTCATTAATATCAACTATCTTTATAATTACACTTTTCTCTATAACAAGTGGGGCCGTACCTTTGTCTGATGCCTGAATTTCAATTTCATATCTGTCCTTTTGCTCATAATCTATTAAGCCTTTCACGATAATCTCGCCTGTTAATTGGTTAATTTCGAAAAGTTTGAATAATCTATTGTTTACACTGTTGCCAAATGAGTAAACTACATCTCCGTTTGTTCCATCATCCAAATCAGTAGCATTGACTTGTATGACAGTTGTACCAACTGGAACATTCTCATTCAGTAGCACAGAGTAAACATCTTTAGTAAACACCGGAATGTTGTCATTTACATCAAGTACATCTATTCTAATATTCATGTTACCCGACTTTGGTGGTTTCCCGCCATCTAAGGCAGTTAGCACCAACGCGTGGCTGCTCGTAGTCTCCCTGTCTAAAGCCTTTTGCAACACAAGTATGGGTATTTTTCCATCTTCTCCCTTATCCTTCACTTCCAAACGGAAGTGGTCGTTGTTGCTCAGTCTATACTGTTGTACAGAAAACTGATCACCATCTGGGTCGCGTGCGGCTTGCAACTGAAATCGTGTTCCTGTTAAAGTGGACTCTGACATTTCTAACAGTTTCTCTGTCTCGGGGAAAGTGGGAGAATGGTCGTTTATATCAAGCACTTCCACTTCCACGTAATGGATTTCTAAGGGGGTTTCAAGCACGGTTTTTAGATTGATCAAACATGCACTGCTACGCTCACATACCTCTTCTCTATCTATCTTTCTGTTTACATATAAGATACCATCATTCTGATTCACGTGGAAAAGGGGTTCAGTAGAGCCAGAAACAATTCGATACCTCCTTTCTTTCAATGTGTTCTTATCCAAGCCCAAATCTTTTGCTATATTCCCAACGACCGTTCCTTCTTTAGCTTCCTCTGGTACCGAATATCGTATTTGCGCTGAGGCCACGCTGCAAAAAAGAAGCAAAGCAACCAGGAACGCAAACCACCGCCGCCTGTCCCTCCGTGCCCCGCGCCCTCTTTGTTCCATGATGAAGCAAGAAAATGTCTGTAATCCTCACAAAGAACTATGGCAGCTTAATGAAGCTTATTTCATCCACCATTCTCATGAAGGTCAATATTCATTATCCTTACGCAAAAACATGCTTAGAAATTATGACAAATCTTCCTCCGCATAGGCTACGGAAGCCACTGAAGGGGTGGACCCAAGATCCCATCATGAAATGGTCTTTCTGAATAATTTTCTGGGAACACACTGACACCACGCGATCTCACAACTCAGTACAGGAGAATTTTAGAAGAAGGTCAGAAAGTAACAACCTCTAATCTAATAATCATAAGAGCATTATATTCAGCAATTCATCCTAAACACACAGAAATATAAAATAAATATTCCTAGATACATTAACGTTTGTCAAATGATCACACAGCGCATCAACATTCTCATTCTCAAACCGAGACACTGGTTGCGTAAAAACAACTTCAGCACCATGGAGAGCGACAGCTCCCGTTGGAGAGTCTCTAGGGGATATTCCACTTTAAAATACTTCTGGGGTCATATTAACCTCTACTCCGTCTATCCTGTGCATGAAGTGTTTAAGTTGCTTGATTCAATATTTAGATAGACACACGCCCCTCCTGTATGAACCCATTGAACTCGATTAACCGCAAATCGCATTTTTCTAGTGACTATTGTCCTTGCACGAGGGGGCTTTTTGAATGTTCTTTTCCAATAAAAACAATATAAAATGAAATAAACGAAGAGGCTATTAAAAACACAGTAGAAGCACAATATCAGTCACACCAAAGGGACATGTGTTTTCAATGAGTATAATTATATAATAGTTCATGGGAGGGGCGTGTAGGATAAAACGAATATCAACAACTATGTAAATATTGAATCAAGCAACATAAGAAAATACACGTTTACCATAACACGTTTGCTGGGGAGGGTTATTTTCAATGGAAAGCAGTTGTTGGTTGTTAGCACATTATTATTATTATTATTTGTATTATTATTACAAACACAGGTTGTTGTGATGTTCATGTTAGAACACATTAAAATGAAAACACGTCAACCCTCTTACCTCTCCAGATGTTCGCCTCCTGTCAGAAACCACTAGAGTATTTCCATTGCTTCCAGGAGCTATAGTAGAACCAATACTCATTCTGGGTCCAACTAACATGTACCTTCTGTCTCCAGATCTGTACTGAATGCTGTGGCACAGTGTCCCGTCATAATTTGTTTCTGGTAAATATTTGGAGGTATAGTCTGCGGGTTTGGAGCACTGCATTAAAATCAACACGATGATACTAATCAGAAAAAGTGTTGAAACTGTGCCCAGAGTTATAATCAGATAAAATGTCACATTATTTTCGTCCTCGTCTTTTATTGCACTTTTAACATCAGAAGCTGCAAAGGCCTCTTTGGGCTCCACAACCTTGACCGTCACAGTAGCTGTTGCTGAGAGTGAAACGTTTCCATTGTCTTTGACCAGTATGACCAGTTTATGTTCAGCCTCGTCTGTTTCTGTGAATGAACGAAGTGTTCTTATCTGTCCTGTATAGCGGTCCAAAGCAAACAGACTGTGGTCAGTAACCTCCTGTAGTGAGTATAATAACCAGCCATTGTATCCTATATCAGCATCATAGGCTCTCACTTTAGCCACCAAATGTCCTGCGTTCACATTACGAGGAATCTCCTCCACACCTTCAGCAGTACCGTTAGCACTGACTGGATACAAAATGACCGGAGCGTTGTCGTTCTGATCCAGAATGAACACATTCACTGTGACGTTGCTGTTAAGTGGTGGAGTTCCAGAATCTCTGGCAACAACTTGGAACTGAAATGTTTTCAAAGTTTCAAAGTCAAAGTTCTTCAGCCCCATAATATCACCACTTTCTGAATTGATATTTAGAAACGATGCTTCTTTATTGTCAGTTGCTCCATTTCTTTGAATGTGATATGAAATAAGGGCATTATCTCCCTCGTCACGATCAGAGGCCCTTACAGAAAATAATGATGCTCCTGGAGCATTGTTCTCACTAACATAGAAAGTATAGGGACTCAGTGAAAACTCTGGACTGTTGTCATTAACATCTGACACAATAACACTTATCATCTTTTCAGATGATAGCACTGGTTGCCCAGCGTCCTTGGCTATTATAGATATGTCATATTTAGTCTGTTTCTCTCTGTCCAGAGGTGACTTGGTTATTAATGAATACATATTGTCTTGCAAGGATGGTGTTAAAGCAAAATTAACATCATCGCTTATAGAACAAATAACTTTCCCATTGAGACCCGAGTCCAGATCACTGATACTAATAAGGGCCACTGTAGTTCCAGGTCTGGAATCTTCAGATATGGCGCTTGAAAATGAGGTCACTTCTATCACAGGTGCATTGTCATTCACGTCAACTATCTTAATGATGACATTCTTCTCTGTGACATGCGGGACAGGGCCTTTGTCTGATGCTTGGATTTCAATTTGATATCTGTCCTTGTGCTCATAATCTATTAAGTCTTTCACAATAATTTCGCCTGTTGATTGGTTAATTTCAAACAGTTTGAATAATCTTTTATTGACACTATTGCCAAATGAGTACACTACATCTCCATTTGGACCATCATCTAAATCAGTAGCGTTGACTTGGATGACAGTTGTACCAACTGGAACATTCTCCTTCAATAGCACAGAGTAGCTATCTTTAGTAAACATGGGCGTGTTGTCATTTACATCAAGTACATACACTGTAATATTCATAGTACCCAATTTTTGAGGTTTTCCACCATCTAAGGCAGTGAGCACCAATGTGTGGATGCCCATAGCCTCCCTGTCTAAAGCCTTTTGCAACACTAGTGTGGGAATCTTTCCATCCTCTCCCTCATCCTTCACTTCCAAACGAAAGTGGTCGTTGTTGCTCAGTCTATACTGTTGTACTGAAAACTGATCACCATCTGGGTCGCGTGCAGCTTGTAGTTGAAATCGTTTTCCTGGTAAAACGGACTCAAAGATTTCTAACATTTTCTCTGTCTCGGGAAAAGTGGGAGAATGGTCGTTTATATCAAGCACTTCCACTTCCACGTAATGGATTTCTAAGGGGGTTTCAAGCACGGTTTTCAGACTGATCAAACATGCGCTGCTCCGCTCACATACCGCTTCTCTGTCTATCTTTCTGTTTACATATAAGAAACCATCATTCTGATTCACATGGAAAAGGGGTTCAGTAGAGCCAGAAACAATTCGATACCTCCTTTCTTTCAGTGTGTTCTTATCCAAGCCCAAATCTTTTGCTATATTCCCAACGAGTGTTCCTTCTTTAGCTTCCTCTGGTACCGAATATCGTATTTGCGCTGAGGCCACGCTGCACAAAAGAAGCAAAGCAACCAAGAACGCAAACCACCGTCGCCTGTCCCTCCGTGCCTCGCGTCCTCTTTGTTCCATGATGAAGCAAAAGAAATGTCTGTAATCCTCGCACAAAATTATGACAGCTTAATGAAGGTTATTTCATCCACCATTCTCACGAAGGCCAATATTCATTATCTTCTCCTACGCAAAAACATTGTCAGACATGCTTAGAAATTATGACAAATCTTCCTGTGCATAGGCTACCAAAGCCACTGAAGGGGTGGACCCAAGCTCCTATCATGAAGTGGTCTTTCTGGATCATTTTCTGTGGAGCACACTGACACCATGCGATCTCACAACTCAGTACATGAACATTTTAGAAGAATATCAGAAAGCAACAACCTCTAATGTAATCATCTCAAGATAGCATTATATTAAGCAATTCATCCTAAACACAACGAAACATTGACCAGCCAACTGAAAAAAAAAGAAACCCCAACAACCATACAAATCAAAAGTGAAGTAAATAAATATTCAGAAATAATGCAAAAAGGTTCGTCAAATGATCACAGAGTGCGTCAACATTCTCATTCTCAAGCTGCAACACAGATTGCGTAAAATCAATTTCAGTACCATGGAGAGCGACCACTCAAGTTTGAGAGACTTGATACTTCACTTTAAAATATTTCTGGGGTCATATTAACCCTTGGGGCTTTCTTGTGCATCACACTGATTACAGAAAATTATTAAGTTGCTTGATTCATTAATTAGATAGACACGCCCCTCCTGTATTAACCCATTGAACTTCAAACTCCATTTTAACCATATTACACTATTTGAATTCACACTTGCCAGAATTGTTCTACAGACTGCTATCGTCCTTGCATGATGGGGCTTTTTAAATGATCTTTTCCAATCTTTTCCAATAACCCCCCCCCCCCCCCCCCCCCCCCCCCCCAAACACATTAGAAGTACAATATCTATCACATCAAAGGGACATGTGTTTTCAATGAGTCTATAATAGTTCATACACGTTTGCTTATATTCAATGGAAAGCAGTTGTTGGTTGTTGGCACATAATACTCAGCAGAATACATGCAGTAAAAGTATTATTAATACATGTTAGAACGTCAAAGTTAAAACACGTCAACCTTCTTACCTCTCCAGATGACCGCCTCCTGTCAGAGACCACTAGAGTATTCCCATTGCTTCCAGGAGCTATAGTAGAACCAATACTCATTCTGGGTCCAACTAACATGTACCTTCTGTCTCCAGATCTGTACTGAATGCTGTGGCACAGTGTCCCGTCGTAATTTGTTTCTGGTAAATATTTTGAGGTATAGTCCGCGGGTTTGGAGCACTGCATTAAAATCAACACGATGATACTAATCAGAAAAAGTGTTGAAACTGAGCCCAGAGTTATAATCAGGTAAAATGTCACATCATTTTCGTCCTCCTCTTTTATTGTGCTTTTAACATCAGAAGCGGCAAAGGCCTCTTTGGGCTCCACAACCTTGACAATCACAGTAGCTGTTGCTGACAGTGAAACGTTTCCATTGTCTTTTACCAGTATGACCAGTTTATGTTCAGCCTCGTCTGTCTCTGTGAATGAACGAAGTGTTCTTATCTGTCCTGTATAGCGGTCCAAAGCAAACAGACTATGGTCAGTAACTTCCTGTAGGGAATATAATAACCAGCCATTATATCCCACATCAGCATCATATGCTCTCACTTTAGCCACCAAATGTCCTGGGTTTACATTACGAGGAATCTCCTCCACACCTTCAGCAGTACCGTTAGAACTGACTGGATACAAGATGACTGGAGTGTTGTCGTTCTGATCCAGAATGAACACATTCACGGTGACGTTGCTGCTAAGTGGTGGAGTTCCAGAATCTGTGGCAACAACTTGGAACTGAAATGTTTTCAAAGTTTCAAAGTCAAAGTTCTTCAGACCCATAATATCACCACTTTCTGGATTAATATTTAGAAATGATGCTTCTTTATTGTCAGTTGCTCCGTTTCTTTGAATGTGATATAAAATAAGGGCATTATCTCCCTCGTCACGATCAGATGCCCTAACAGAAAATAATGATTCTCCTGCAGCATTGTTCTCACTAACATAGAAAGTATAGGGACTCAGTGAAAACTCTGGACAGTTGTCATTAACATCTGACACAATAACACTTATCATCTTTTCAGATGATAGCACTGGTTGGCCAGCATCCTTGGCTATTATAGTTATGTCATATTTAGTCTGTTTCTCTCTATCCAGAGGTGACTTGGTTATTAATGAATACATATTATCTTGCAAGGATGGTGTTAAAGAAAAATTAACATCATCGCTTATAGAACAAATAACTTTCCCATTGAGGCCCGAGTCTAGATCACTGATACTAATAAGGGCCACTGTAGTTCCAGGTCTGGAATCTTCAGATATGGCGCTTGAAAATGAGGTCACTTCTATCACAGGTGCATTGTCATTCACGTCAACTATCTTTATGATGACGCTCTTCTCTGTGACAAGCGGGACACCGCCTTTGTCTGAGGCTTGGATTTCTATCTCATAGTTATCTCTTTGCTCATAATCAATAAGACCCTTCACAACAATTTCACCCGTAACAGGGTTTATATCAAACAGTGTGAGTAATCTTTCATTCATAGTGTTCCCAAAAGAATATATTACCTCTCCATTGAGACCCTCATCCAAATCAGTTGCATTTACTTGAATCACATGTGTACCTATGTCAGCATTTTCATTAAGTTGCACTGAATAAACATCTTTAGAGAACACAGGTGCGTTATCGTTGACGTCTAATACGTCAACAATTATTTTCGTGTTACCTGATCTTGTTGGTTTACCTCCATCAGTAGCGGTGAGTATTAACGTGTGAGTTCTAATAGCCTCTCTATCTAATGGCTTTTGCAACGCTAAAATTGGTATTTTACCATTTTCTCCTTTATCTTTGACTTCCAAACGGAAATATTCGTTCTGACTGAGCTTATACTGCTGGACAGAAAATACACCACGATCAGAGTCGCTTGCAGCTTTCAGCTGAAATCGTGTCCCTGGTATAGTGGACTCAGATATTTCTAAGCGTCTCTCTTTCTCCGGGAAGCTGGGAGAATGGTCGTTTACATCTAGCACCTCCACGGCGACATAATGGATCTCCAGTGGATTCTCCAATACGGTTTTCAAGTTGACTACACACACGCTACTCCGTTCGCATATCTCCTCTCTGTCCACCTTTTTGTTCACGAACAGAACTCCATCATCCCGACTGACTTGGAAAATTGGATCGTTGGAGCTAGACACAATTCTAAACCCCCTTCCATTTAAACCGACAAGATCCAACCCCAAATCCTTGGCTAGATTTCCAACAAAGGTTCCTTCTTTGACCTCTTCAGAGATTGAATATCTTATCTGAGCCACAGCTTCATTCCTGAAAAGTACCACGACAATCGCGAAATAAATCCACCGCTTCCCCCACGCATTGCATCCCCTTTGTTCCATGATCAACGATAAAAAAATAAATAACAATCCAAAAGAACTACAAGAGAATTTCGAAGTAAACTTCATCCTTCATTTTTAAAAACAAAGTGTTGCCTCATTACTTGCATAAACGACATAAGCTGGTAAATGTTTAGACAAGCACGAGGCGAGCTCACTGCGCGCTGTAGAGATGGTAAAACACTAAGGGGTGGAACCAAGTGCTGCCAATGAGGAAAGCTCCTGCATGTGTCGTTATTCTGCTAGTACACTGACACCCAGAATCTTGAATCACATTGCAGGTAACTGTGTATTAAAAGGTTATACACTTGGTACTCATCAAGTCCAATAATTCTAAAGGAATGAAGTACATACTGTGTCAGTCTAAGTCAAGTCAAGATAATTTTAATTCACCAATAAATTAATACATAAATTAAACTATATAATGTATCAAAATGCAAGCAGACGAGTCCCAATGAAACCGGTCGACTTGACATTATGGCCCAAGTGCGTGCCACCCAAACTGTGAAAAGAAAGAAAGAAAGAAAGAAAGAAAGAAAGAAAGAAAGAAAGAAAGTCGGACAAGTACTATAGTCTGGTTGGCCTGTTAGGGCAACCACTCTAAAAAATATTAGGCTACAGTGAGCCACCAGCATTCCCAATTTTAGCACCATGGACAGCGACAGATTGCTCAGGTCACCTGACACAATTAACTTATACTTGACAAGGACCAGTTTCTAAATGTTCTATTTTAACTGTCAGAAATTGGTTCTAATCTACACCATGTTCTACACCATGAAAACAGTTGGTGCCAGGGTTGAACTGTTTTTCTGTCTGAGAGCCAGTTTGTTGTCAAAACCAGATGAGAGGGATTCCCATTTTCTCTTCTCAAAGCATATTAAGTAGCCTGTGTATTCTGCTTTCGATGAGTAATTAAATAGAGACACACAGAAAAAAGGGCAACAAACGCTTTCATTGACATCATGTAATAATGATAATTAGCAGTCAATCTTACCTCTCCAGATGTGTGTCTCCTGTCAGAGACAACTAAAGTATTCCCATTGCTGCCTGGAACTATGGTAGAACCGATACTCATTCTGGGTCCAACTAACATGTATCGTCTGTCTCCAGATCTGTACTGGATGCTGTGGCACAGAGTTCCATCGTAATTTGTTTCTTGTAAATATTTGGAGGAATAATCTGCTTGTTTGGAGCACTGCATTATAATGAGCACAATTATACTGATGATAAAAAGTACTGAAACCGAGCCCAATGTTATAATCAGGTAAAAAGCCAAATTGTTGTCCTCTTCATCCTTAGATACACTTTTAACATCAGATGCTGCAAAGGCCTCTTTAGGCTCCACAACCTTGACAATCACAGTAGCTGTTGCTGAGAGTGAAACATTTCCATTGTCTTTGACCAGTATGACCAGTTTATATTCCGCCTCGTCTGTCTCTGTGAATGAACGAAGTGTTCTTAACTGTCCTGTATAGCGGTCCAAACCAAAGAGACTGTGGTCAGTAACTTCCTGCAGTGAATATAATAACCAGCCATTATATCCTATATCAGCATCATAGGCTCTAACTTTAGCCACCAAATGTCCTGGATGCACATTACGAGGAATCTCCTCCACACCTTCAGCAGTTCCATTAGAACTGAGTGGATATAAGATGACTGGAGCATTGTCATTCTGATCCAGAATGAACACATTCACTGTGACATTACTACTTCGTGATGGAGTTCCAGAGTCGGTGGCAACAACTTGAAATTGAAAGGTTTTCAACGTTTCAAAGTCAAAACTTTTTAAAGCCAATATATTCCCATTTTCCGAATTTATGTTTAGAAATGATGTCAATTTATTAATGTCTGTCCCGTCCCTGGCAATATTGTATGAAATCTGAGCATTTTCATTCTCATCACGGTCAGCAGCCCTGACTGAAAATAAAGATGCCCCTGGAGCATTGTTCTCAGTGATATAAAAAGTATATGGGTTCATGGAAAACTCTGGGACATTATCATTTATATCTGACACAAAAACGGTGACTGTCCTCTCAGATGATAATGACGGTTGACCAGCGTCCTTAGCAATAATAGTTATCTCATATTGGGACTGTGTTTCCCTATCGAGAGGTGATTTGGTTATTAAAGAATACATATTATCTTTTAAAGATTGCGTTAGAGCAAATGGAACGTCCTCCCCTATAGAACAAATAACTTTCCCATTGAGGCCAGAATCCAAATCCCTGACACTAATATGAGCAACTGTGGTTCCATGTCTGGCATTTTCAGATATTGCGTCGGAAAATGATGTCACTTCAATTTCAGGAAGATTGTCATTCATATCAACTATCTTTATGATGACACTTTTTTCTGTTGTTAGCGGAGCAAGGCCTTTATCTGAGGCTTGGATTTCAATGTCATATCTGTCCTTCTGCTCATAATCTATTAAGTCTTTCACAATAATTTCGCCTGTTGATTGGTTAATTTCAAACAGCTTGAATAATCTATTATTGACACTATTACCAAATGAGTACACTACATCTCCATTTGGGCCATCATCCAAATCAGTCGCATTGACTTGGATGACAGTTGTACCAACTGGAACATTCTCATTCAATAGCACAGAGTAGCTATCCTTAGTAAACATGGGCGTGTTGTCATTTACATCAAGTACATCTACTGTAATATTCATGTTACCAGATTTTGGAGGTTTTCCACCATCTAAGGCAGTGAGCACCAAAGTGTGGATGCCCATAGCCTCCCTGTCTAAAGCCTTTTGCAACACTAGTATGGGAATCTTTCCATCCTCTCCCTTATCCTTCACTTCCAAACGGAAGTGGTCGTTGTTGCTCAGTCTATACTGTTGTACTGAAAACTGATCACCATCTGGGTCCCGTGCGGCTTGTAGTTGAAATCGTTTTCCTGGTAAAGCCGACTCCGAAATTTCTAAACGTTTATCTGTCTCAGGGAAAATGGGAGAATGGTCGTTTATATCAAGCACTTCCACCTCCACGTAATGGATTTCTAAAGGGGTTTCAAGCACGGTTTTTAGACTGATCAAACATGCGCTGCTCCGCTCACATACCTCTTCTCTGTCAATCTTTCTGTTTACATATAAGATACCGTCGTTCTGATTCACATGGAAAAGCGGATCAGTAGTTCCAGAAACAATTCGATACCTCCTTTCTTTCAGGGTGTTCTTATCCAATCCCAAATCTTTTGCTATATTCCCAACGACTGTTCCTTCTTTAGCTTCCTCTGGTACCGAATATCGTATTTGCGCTGAGGCCACGCTGCACAAAAGAAGCAAAGGAACCAGGAACGCAAACCACTGCCGTCTGTTCCTCCGTGCCTCGCGTCTTCTTTGTTCCATGATGAAGCAAAACAATATCTGTAATCCTCACAAAGAACTATTACAGCTTAACGAAGGTTATTTATCCACCATTCTCATGAAGGTCAATATTTATTATCCTCACTTACGCAAAAACCTTGTTAGACATGCTTAGAAATGATGACAATTCTTCCTGCGCATATGGCTACCGAAGCCACTGAAGGGGTGGACCCAAGAACCTATCATGAAATGGTCTTTCTGAATCATTTTCTGTGGAGCACACTGACACCATGCGATCTCACAACTCAAAGCAACAACCTCTAACCTAATCATCTCAAGATAGCATAGCCTATATAAAGCAATTCATCCTAAACACAACGAAACGTTGACCAGCCAACTGGAAAAATAATAATAAAATAAAATAAAAATAAAACCCCAACAACCATAAAAATCAAAACTTAAGCAAATAAATATTCCAAAATACATGCAAAAACGTTGGGCAAATAATCACACGGTGCATAAACATTCTCAAGCCGCAACACGGGTTGCGTAAAAACAACTTCAGCACCATGGAGAGCGACAACCCCCGTTTGAGATGGGTATTCCACTTTAACATACTTCTGGGGTCATATTAACCCAGCAGAGGCTTTCCTGTGCATTACAGAAAGTGATTATGTTGCTGGATTCAATAATTAGATAGACACGCCCCTCCTGTATTAACCCATTGAACTTCAAACTGCATTTTAACCATATTACACTATTTGAAATCACACTTCCCAGCATTGTTCTAGTGACTGATATTGATTGTCCTTGCGTGAGGGGGACTTTTAAATGATTTTTTCCAATAAAACACACACACACACACACACACACACACACACACACACACACACACACACACACACACACACACACACACACACACACACACACACACACACACACACACACACACACACACATCTGAGAGCCAGTTTGTTGTCAAAACCAGATGAGAGGGATTCCCCTTTTCTCTTCTCAAAGCATGTTAAGTAGCCTGTATTTTAAAGAGAGCCAAACTGAAAAATAGCAACAAACACTTTCATTGACATCAGTCATAATGATAATTAGCAGTCAATCTTACCTCTCCAGATGTACGTCTCCTGTCAGAGACAACTAAAGTATTCCCATTGCTGCCTGGAACTATGGTAGAACCGATACTCATTCTGGGTCCAACTAACATGTATCTTCTGTCTCCAGATCTGTACTGGATGCTGTGGCACAGAGTTCCATCGTAATTTGTTTCTTGTAAATATTTGGATGAATAATCTGCTTGTTTGGAGCACTGCATTATAATCAGCACAACGATACTGATGATAAAAAGTACTGAAACTGAGCCCAAAGTTATAATCAGGTAAAAAGCCAAATTGTTCTCCTCTTCATCCTTTGATAGACTTTTAACATCAGAAGATGCAAACGCTTCTTTAGGCTCCACAACCTTGACAATCACAGTAGCTGTTGCTGAGAGTGAAACATTTCCATTGTCTTTGACCAGTATGACCAGTTTATGTTCCGCCTCGTCTGTCTCTGTGAATGAACGAAGTGTTCTTATCTGTCCTGTATAGCGGTCCAAACCAAACAGACTGTGGTCAGTAACTTCTTGCAGTGAATATAATAACCAGCCATTATATCCTATATCAGCATCATAGGCTCTCACTTTAGCCACCAAATGTCCTGGGTTCACATTACGAGGAATCTCCTCCACACCTTCAGCAGTACCATTAGCACTGACTGGATACAAGATGACTGGAGCGTTGTCGTTCTGATCCAGAATGAACACATTCACTGTGACATTGCTGCTTAGTGGTGGAGTTCCAGAGTCTGTGGCAACAACTTTGAATTGAAAAGTCTTTAGAGTTTCAAAGTCAAAACTTTTTAATGCCAATATGTTCCCATTTTCTGAATTTATGTTTAAAAATGATGTAAAAGCATTATTATGTGTCCCATTCCTAAATAAATTGTATAAAATCCTGGCATTTTCATTCTCATCACGGTCAGCAGCCCTGACTGAGAATAAGGAGCCCCCTGGAGCATTGTTCTCAGTAATATAAAAAGTATAGGGGTTCATGGAAAACTCTGGGATGTTATCATTTACATCTGACACAATAACGATGACTGTCTTTTCAGAAGATAATGACGGTTGACCAGCGTCCTTGGCGATAATAGTTAAGTCATATTGAGACAGTTTTTCCCTATCGAGAGGTGATTTGGTTATTAAAGAATACATATTATCTTTTAAAGACTGCGATAAAGCAAATGGAACGTCCTCCCGTATAGAACAAATAACTTTCCCATTGAGGCCAGAATCTAAATCACTGGCACTAATAAGAGCAACTGTGGTTCCAGGTCTGGAATGTTCAGATATAGAGTTGGAAAATGATGTCACTTCAATTTCAGGAGCATTGTCATTCATATCAACTATCTTTATGATTACACTTTTTTCTGTTGTTAGTTGAGCAAGGCCTTTATCTGATGCTTGGATTTCAATTTCATATCTGTCCTTCTGCTCATAATCTATAAGGTCCTTCACAATAATTTCGCCTGTTGATTGGTTAATTTCAAACAGCTTAAATAATCTATCATTTACACTGCTGCTAAATGAGTAAACTACCTCTCCGTTTGGACCATCATCCAAATCAGTAGCATTGACTTGTATGACAGTTGTACCAACTGGAACATTCTCATTCAGTAGAACAGAGTAAACATCTTTAGAAAACACAGGTGCGTTGTCATTTATATCAAGTACATTTACTCTGATATTCATATTACCCGATTTTGGAGGTTTTCCACCATCTAAGGCAGTTAGCACCAATGAGTGTCTCTCTAGAGCCTCCCTGTCTAAAGCCTTTTGCAACACTAGTATGGGAATCTTTCCATCCTCTCCCTTGTCTTTCACTTCCAAACGGAAGTGGTCGTTGTTGCTCAGTCTATACTGTTGTACAGAAAACTGATCACCATCTGGGTCGCGTGCGGCTTGCAACTGAAATCGTGTTCCTGGTAAAGCCGACTCCGACATTTCTAACACTTTCTCTGTCTCGGGGAAAGTGGGAGAATGGTCGTTTATATCCACGACTTCCACCTCCACGTAATGGATTTCTAAAGGGGTTTCAAGCACGGTTTTCAGACTGATCAAACATGCGCTGCTCCGCTCACACACCTCTTCCCTGTCTATCTTTCTGTTTACATATAAGATACCATCGTTCTGATTCACATGGAAAAGGGGTTCTGTAGAGCCAGAAACAATTCGATACCTCCTGTCTTTCAATGTGTTCTTATCCAAGCCCAAATCTTTTGCTATATTCCCAACGACCGTTCCTTCTTTAATTTCCTCTGGAATCGAATATCTTATTTGCGCTGAGGCCACGCTGCACAAAAGAAGCAAAGCAACCAGGAAAGCAGACCACCGCCGTCGGCCCCTCAATGCATCGCGTCCTCTTTGTTCCATGATGAAGCAAAAGAAAATAATTACGTAATCCTCCAGGACAACTATGACAGCTTAATGACGTTTACTCCATCCAACATACTCAAAAATGTCTTCATTATATCCACTTATACGCAAATATACAGGTACATGATTAGAAATGCTTGGGAAGGATGGCAACTGTTCCTGCGCATATGGTACTAAAGCCACGGAGGGGTGGGTCCAAGATCCTATCATGAAAAGGACTTTCAAAAATCGTGTTCTGCAGCGCACACTGACACCATGCGATCTCACAACTCATTACAACCTCTAAACATCTCGGGATTGCATTACAAGCAGTTCATTAAACCTAAACACAACTAAACATTGACCAGCCAACTTGTCAAATGATGTGATCTTAAGATGTGAATCAAATTCTCAGAATCTCACTCATGCCGCAGCACTGCTGCACGGGTTGTGTAAATTCAAATTCAGCACCATGGAGAGCGACAGCTGCCGTTTGAGAGGCATTTCACTTAAAATGCTTCTTGGTTCATTTTAACGTCTACTCTGGCTTTTTTGTGCATCCCAGACAGGTTTTAAGTTGCTTGATTTATTATTTGATATAGGCTATGTATCAGACACCCTTTTATAAACCCATTGAACGTCAAACTCCATTTTAACCACACTAACCTATTGCAAACACACATCCCGGCATGCTGGTGACACACACACACACACACACACACACACACACACACACACACACACACACACACACACACACACACACACACACACACACACACACACACACACACACACACACATAAATTAGGTTATGTTCTACGAAATCTGTAGAGGAAGTAGGCCTATTTGTGGTTTAAATTAAAGGGGAGAACCACCCATTTTCAACAATCAACTATATCATTAATATTCCTTGGAGTGTGGAAATAAGAAAAAAGCTAAGCCTTTAAGCTAAAATTCAACAGTGTCATGTTCTTACCTCTCCAGATGTCCGCCTCCTATCAGAGACCACAAGAGTATTCCCATTGCTGCCTGGAACTATAGTAGAACCAATACTCATTCTGGGTCCAACTAGCATGTACCGTCTGTCACCTGATCTGTATTGGATGCTGTGGCATAGAGTTCCATCGTAATTTGTCTCTTGTAAATACTTTGAAGAATTGTCCGCGGGTTTATAGCATTGCATTACAACCAGTACAATGATACTGATGAGGAATAGTGTTGACACTGAGCCCAAAGTTATGATCAAATAAAAAGCCACGTTGTTTTCCTCATCATCTTTTACAACACTTTTAACATCAGAGGCTGAAAAGGCCTCTTTAGGTTCCACGACTTTGACAATCAGAGTGGCTGTTGCTGAGAGTGAAACGTTTCCGTTGTCTTTTACCAGGACAACAAGTTTATGCTCAGCTTCATCTGTCTCTGTGAATGACCGAAGTGTTCTTATCTGTCCTGTATAGCGGTCCAAGCCAAACAGACTGTGGTCAGTGACTTCTTGCAGTGAATATAATAACCAGCCATTATATCCTATATCAGCATCATAGGCTCTCACTTTAGCCACCAGGTGTCCTGCGTTCAAATTACGAGGAATCTCCTCCACACCTTCAGCAGTTCCATTAGCACTGACTGGATACAAGATGACCGGAGGGTTGTCATTCTGATCCAGAATAAACACATTCACGGTGACGTTGCTGCTTAGTGATGGAGTTCCAGAGTCCGTGGCCACAACTTGGAATTTGTATGTTTTCAAAGTTTCAAAGTCAAATGTTTTTAGCGCTAAAATGTCACCGTTTTCATGATTAATGTTTAAGTATGACGCAAGTTTTTCATTGGCTCCTTCTCTGGGAATATGATATGATATAATAGCATTATCGCCTTCATCATGATCAGAGGCTTTTACCGAAAAAACCGACGCCCCAGGAGTGTTATTTTCAGGAACATAGAAAGTATATGGACTCAGTAAAAACTCTGGACTATTGTCATTTACGTCCGATACAAGTACACTTATAGTCTTTAAAGATGACAAAGGTGGATGGCCTGCGTCTTTAGCAATTATTGTAATATCATAATAAGATTGATGTTCCCTGTCTAATAGGGACTTAGTGACAAGAGAATACATGTTATTTTGTAAAGATGGGGTTAGTGTAAAAGGAACTGCCTGATCTATAAAACACATAACCTTTCCATTGAGACCAGCATCAGAATCTTTAACATTAATCAGTGCCACTGTGGTTCCTGGTTTGGAATCCTCTGGGATTGCACGAGAAAAAGATGTCACTTCGATCTGAGGTGCATTGTCATTGACATCAATTATCTCAATAATAACAGTTTTTTCTGTTGTCAGTGTAGCTGTACCCTTGTCAGAAGCTTGTATGTCAATTTCATATCTACTCTTCTCTTCGTAATCTATGACTCCTGATACAACTATTTCTCCAGTCAACAGATTTAAATCAAAACGCGCCCGTGCTTTTGCGTCCACATCATTCCCAAAATAATATTCAACTTCAGCATTTGAGCCTTCATCCAAGTCCGTTGCATTAACTTGTATAACAGTTGTGCCTATAGGAGAATTTTCGTATAGCTTTACAGCGTATGAATCCTTTGTAAAGACTGGGGGATTATCATTAACATCTGACACATCGATAGTAATTCTCATTTCCCCTGACTTTGGAGGCTTACCTCCATCAATGGCGGTAAGGAGTAATATATGTCTCTTGACAGATTCTCTATCAAGTGGCTTTTGAAGGATTAATATAGGTGTTTTACGGTCCTCACCGCGATCTTTGACTTCTAAACGAAAATGATCATTGTGATTTAATTTGTACTGCTGGACAGATAATAGTCCACTATCCGCGTCTTGTGCAGCTTGCAGTGGATATTTTGCTCCAGGTAAAGCAGACTCAAAAACCTCTAGTCGTTTCTCTTTCTCTGGGAAGCTGGGAGAGTGATCGTTCACATCCAGTACCTCCACCGAGACATAGTGGATCTCCAAAGGGTTCTCTAGCACCGTTTTTAAGTCGATCAGACACGCACTGGTCCGTTCGCACACGTCCTCTCTGTCAATGTTTCGGTTTACATACAGAATACCGTCGTCCTGATTTACTCGAAAAAGAGGCTCGTTTGATCCGGCCACGATACGATATCCTCTCTGTTTCAGCGTGCTCTTCTCCAGTCCAAGATCCTTGGCTATGTTGCCAACAACTGTCCCTTCTTTCACTTCTTCGGAAATTGAATATCTTATTTGTGCCGAGGCCACGTTCCAGGACAGAACCAACGCAGTAATTACGGTAACCACGCCAGGTCGAACCCTCCATACACTGCGTTCCCTTTGTTCCATGGTGTGATGAAGTGATGAAATATAATCCAACTTAATTGAACTATGATGGCATTGCCAAACCTAATCTTGATACTCACTATTCACAGTGTAGGTCAATTTCTATTTCATACGTATAATTATGTGGATATTCCCATTCAACGCCGTTGGCCAACAACAACAACCTCGTTTCATTCTCCCGATTCCAACATTGAAAGAAACCAAAGAAATGGGTGTGTGACGAAATTAATGACGAAAGCCAATACAAAGCTCAGGCACTATTACGCTCATATAGTGACACCATGTGTTCCAGAAACGCAATGAGAGATGAATGAACAGAACAGTGATTTTAGGTAACATGTTCTGGTACATTCTAGAATATGGATATAACTTAAAAAAAGAAAGGAAAAAAAAAAGATTATCAAAAATAATGAAGCGATTCTGGGTTGAAGGGTCATGATTCATGCTTGAGGTCGGTGTAGTTAATATAAAATGACATGTAGTAACTCTGTTATGGTCCTTTAATAAGAAATGGGTTTCAGCACCAGGGACAGCAACACGCCATTTGAGGGACTTTGATGCCACAGGGGGCAGTGTCTTCTAAAACCTTATAGGCCATACGTTTTGTTAACCCAAGGCCCAGTAGATATACATGCGATAACAGAGCAAAAGAAACAGTTGTGTGCAATATAAAAGGAACATTTCTTCCAAACCTCTCTGATCCTATATGAAAAAGTTCAATTAATATTCCCAAATATTTTTTTCAAAGGATCTGACCAAAACTGTCATGCAACTAGACCAGTGGTTCCCAAACTTTTTTCATGACAAGGACCCCCAAATTGACACAGAGCCCACATTTTAAAATATACACCAGGGACCCCATGAAAGAAGATTTGTATGGCTCTAGCAGTGATTCCCAACCAGTTTGACATGTATTAAACTATGGACCCCCATGTAATGCCCTTTCTATCTCTGGGACCCCAATTTATATTGTAAAATCACTGTTAATTTATGGAACCAAATTAAGGAAACCATTTTATTGTATTTATTTAATTGGTCAGTTTAGTTATTGTGTATATGTATGTAAGAAAGAACACAACATAGGTTTTATGTAAAAGAAAAGGTGGCAGATATGAAGATGTTAAGACATGTAGTGACACTATTATGGTCCTTTAAAGTGCTTTAGTTTACAGCACCATGGACAGCAACACTTGAATAGCAGGACTCTGTGTGTGTGTGTGTGTGTGTGTGTGTGTGTGTGTGTGTGTGTGTGTGTGTGTGTGTGTGTGTGTGTGTGTGTGTGTGTGTGTGTGTGTGTGTGTGTGTGTGTGTGTGTGTGTGTGTGTGTGTGTGTGTGTGTGTGTGTGTGTGTGCGCGCGCGTGTGCATGTGCGCGTGTGTATGTACGTGTACGTGTGTGCTAATTTGGGTACTGCACAACATATAAAGGAACTTCTCAGATGCTAAAAAGGATATCCTCCTATTCAAAGTACAACTATAAAAACACTAAAGCGATTAAGGTTTAAGCTATGTAATACCGTTATGTGTATTCCTTACCTCACCAGATGCACGCCTCCTGTCAGGGACCACTAGTGTATTTCCATTGCTTCCTGGAACAATTGTAGAACCTATACTCATTCTGGGTCCAACTAACATGTACCGTCTGTCTCCAGATCTGTACTGGATGCTGTGACACAGTGTTCCATCATAATTAGTCTCTTGTAAATGCTTAGAGGAATAGTCTGTAGATTTAGAGCACTGCATTGTGATTAAAACAATTATGCTGATGAGAAAGAGTGTTGATACTGAGCCCAATGTTATGATCAGATAAAAAGCCATATTGTTTTCCTCTTCATCTTTTGCTGAACTTTTAACATCAGAAGCTGCAAAAGCCTCCTTGGGTTCCATTACTTTGACAATCACAGTAGCTGTAGCTGAGAGTGAAACGTTTCCATTGTCTTTTACCAGTATGACCAGTTTATGCTCAGCCTCGTCTGTCTCTGTGAATGAGCGAAGTGTTCTTATCTGTCCTGTATAGCGGTCCAAAGCAAACAGACTGTGGTCAGTAACTTCCTGCAGTGAATATAATAACCAGCCATTATATCCTATATCAGCATCATAGGCTCTCACTTTAGCCACCAAATGGCCTGCGTTCACATTACGAGGAATCTCCTCCACACCTTCAGCAGTACCATTAGCACTCACTGGATACAAGATGACCGGAGCGTTGTCATTCTGATCCAGAATGAACACATTCACTGTGACGTTGGTGCTTAGTGATGGAGTTCCAGAATCCGTGGCAACAACTTGGAACAGAAATGTTTTCAAACTTTCAAAATCAAAACCTTTTAGTGACAAAATATCTCCACTTTCTGGATTGATGTTAAGAATTGATGCCAGTTTGTTTCCTTCACTTACATGTCTCAAAATATGATATGAAATAACAGCGTTATCACCCTCATCAAGGTCAAATGCCTTGACTGAAAATAATGAGGCACCTGGAGGATTATTCTCTGGAACATAAAATGTATAGGGGCTCGAGCTAAACTGTGGGTAATTATCATTCATGTCTGATATGACAACACTTATTTTCTTTTCAGATGTCAAGGGTGGATCACCTGCATCCTTAGCAACTATTGTAACATCAAACAAAGACTTGTGTTCTCTGTCCAACTCAGATTTCGTGACCACAGCGAACATGTTGTCTTGAAGTGAAGGGGATAAAGTAAAAGGAACATCATCTTTGATTGTGCAACTAACTTTGCCGTTTATTCCAGAGTCCAGATCAGTAACGCTTATCAGAGCCACAGTTGTTCCAATCCTTGCATTCTCAGGAACAGAATTTGAAAATGAAGTCACTTCTATCTCAGGAGCATTATCATTAACATCAATTACAGTTATTGTTACGCTTTTGTCAGATGTTAAAGGAACTGGTCCTTTATCAGAAGCTTGAATATCAATATCATAGCTCTTACTTTCTTCAAAATCTATAAAACCAGTTACTTTGATTTCACCAGTGACGGGATTCAGACTAAATAAATCCAACAATTTTAAATCAACTTCGTTACCAAATGAATACGTTATTTCACCGTTGGCACCCTGATCCAAGTCTGTTGCATTGACCTGAATCACTATAGTGCCAACTGGAGCATTTTCCCTTATTGATGTAGCATAGGTTTCTTTAATGAAAACTGGTGAGTTGTCATTAACATCAAGTACATCCACATGGATTACTAAAGTACCAGACTTGGCCGGTTTACCTCCATCAATGGCTGTAAGCAGAAGCCTGTGTTTCCCTACCGTTTCTCTATCCAGCTGCTTTTGTAAAACTAAAAATGGTATTTTGCGATCTTCCCCTCTGTCCTTAACTTCAACTCTAAAATTCTCGTTATGATCTAGTTTGTATTGTTGAACAGAAAACTGACCTCCGTCAGAATCACGTGCAGCTTGGAGCTGAAATCTCGCTCCTGGCATTGCGGACTCAGAAATCTCAAGCCTTTTCTCCTTCTCTGGGAAAGTGGGGGCGTGATCATTTACATCAAGTATTTCCACCGCGACATAATGTATTTCTAATGGGTTTTCCAACACCGTTTTCAGGTTGATCAAACACGTACTACTCCGTTCACACACTTCTTCCCTGTCAATTTTTCTCTTCACGTACAATATGCCATCATTTTGATTCACCTCAAAGAGAGGTTGAACTGACCCTGCTACAATGCGATATCCCCTGTCGTTTAATGTGGTCTTATCGAGGCCCAAATCCTTTGCTATATTCCCGACAACTGTCCCTTCTTTAACTTCTTCAGATATAGAATATCGGATCTGAGCTGAAGCTCCGCTCCACAGAATATCCACCAAGACCGTAACGACCATCCACCACCGTATCTCCCTCCATGTGTCGCATCTTCTTTGTTCCATGGTTAGTGGTTAAAGACAAAATTATCCCGGTGAAAGGCGAAGATCACTTCAAGCAGTCATTGTGTCACATTACAGAATGTAGTCCAAGGTACACGTTCATGAGTGATGAAAATAAGACATTTATATATCTCCTTGTCGGCCGCTATCGCTGGTAATTAAGGCGTTATAAAAATCAACGAGCTCTGTTATGGGCGGCCCCTAGAAATATCGTGACGAAAGCACGACTGTACCCAACCTACACTGACACCGTGTGATAGAATGAAAATGTGCAATATCTGACGAGGGTATAGTGTTAACATAAACCATAATTAATAACAAATAAAAGTTAAAGATTGTCAACGAAATCAAAGACACAGCCACGAGTGGACATTTTCTTTTAGATTCAACTTAGATTATATGCCACTAAATAACATTACGGGTTATCGTCAGATCCAGCAGCCCTGCGATTTAGGCCTAAATGGTGTCTTTCTCACTCTCATATCCTTGTTACGCAAACGTTTACCAACTGTCATCATCATGCAGTGGATCTCAGCACCAAGGACAGCGACACTTTATATCGTGCCTTTTGCAACAACAGATTAGACTTCGAAGCTTCAGCTTGTAAAAAAGGAGGGCGGACAAAAAACTCATGCCCAAATTATGTATGGTTCGATTGGGCACTGCCACCACGCTGAACTCTTCAATATATTAGCCTATACAGTTTTGAATTGTTGCCTACAATGTAACTTAGTTGTAGATGAGAAAAATGAAACGGCAACATGCGCCATAGAGAAAAGTTGTATAATCAGAAACCCCACAATGAACGAGAAAAATTATTAAGTAGTATTATTATTGATCAATTATTATTATTAATAGTAGTTGTATCATCATTATTATCATTAATACGTTTATAATCAGTCCAAATATTTAGCAAAAGTTCAGATTTCATTCATCTTTCATTCTTAGTATGGGGTGGGGATTTGTCACTTTAGCTTTCTCACGCCGTCAACATTTTCCATTCGTTCTACACTTAGCTAATCAGACTATTTCAATTTGCAGTTAACCTATCAACCGATGTTGAGCTCAACGTCAAGTCAACCTGTCAGTCATTCCCTATAATCACACCAACTCTGTAATACTTGAATCTCAACTGTTATTCTTTTCAACTTGATCTTAAGTTATTTAAACTAAAATGACGCCTCAGGGCGACATCCAATTCTTGGCCATCTGGCCAGTGATGTATATCAGACCAGTTACCCATGGAGACCCCTGCATGATAGTCAACAATGTGATGTCAGAACATGCCCATATGGGCATTACCAAATATGGGCATTCTCAGATATGCCCTTAATATTGATGACATCGGGACAGGGATCTTCATATATGGGCATAAAATGGACAATGACGTAATTCATTTGCAAGTGTGATCTGGGAATTCCCATATATGGGCATGTTCTGACATCACATTGTCGACTATATATGGGCATAAAATGTATGGGCATAAAAGGGACATCAAGCCAGAGCGTGATGTCAGAGCGGCAAACCCATTCTGTTAAAAGTGGTTCCCCTGACATCACAGTGACATCAGAGCATGATGTCAGAGCGATAAACCCATAGAACCACAGACAAACCCATAGAACCACAGTGTCAGGCATGACGTACAGAGTACATAGTATACTTGCGACCTACGGTCGCAATAATCGCATAGAAAAAGCAACAGGTGCTCATGCAATATATTTATATTAACTTTGTAGGCCTGCACAATTTGGATACAACACTATATTAACTACTCAAATAATAATAATAATAATAATGCAAATTGTTGCAAATGCAAATGCAAAATAATGCACTTTCAATACACATTTCCCTGTGTAATCCATCCACAACAACACAGCAATTGTAGAGAAACCATGCATACCATTGTGTGTATTCCTTACCTCACCAGATGCACGCCTCCTGTCAGGGACCACTAGTGTATTTCCATTACTTCCCGGAACAATAGTAGAACCTATACTCATTCTGGGTCCAACTAGCATGTACCTTCTGTCTCCAGATCTGTACTGGATGCTGTGACACAGTGTTCCATCATAATTTGTCTCTTGTAATTGCTTAGAGGAGTAGTCTGTAGATTTAGTACATTGCATTGTGATTAAAACAATTATGCTGATGAGAAAGAGTGTTGATACTGAGCCCAATGTTATGATCAGATAAAAAGCCATATTGTTCTCATCCTCATCTTTTGCTGCACTTTTAACATCAGAAGCTGCAAAGGCCTCTTTGGGCTCCACAACCTTGACAGTGACAGTAGCTGTTGCTGAGAGTGAAACGTTTCCATTGTCTTTGACCAGTATAACCAGTTTATGCTCAGCCTCGTCTGTTTCTGTGAATGAACGAAGTGTTCTTATCTGTCCTGTATAGCGATCCAATCCAAACAGACTGTGGTGAGTAACTTCTTGCAGTGAATATAATAACCAGCCATTATATCCTATATCAACATCATAGGCTCTCACTTTAGCCACCAAATGTCCAGGGTTCACATTACGAGGAATTTCCTCCACACCTTCTGCAGTACCATTAGCACTGACTGGAAACAAGATGACTGGAGCGTTGTCATTCTGATCCAGAATGAATACGTTCACTGTGGCGTTGCTGCTTAGTGGTGGTGTTCCAGAGTCTGTGGCAACAACTTGGAACTGAAATGTTTTCAAAGTTTCAAAATCAAAACTTTTCAGTGACAAAATATCTCCACTTTCAGGGTTGATGTTAAGAATTGATGCCAGTTTGTCTCCTTCAATTCCATGTCTCAAAATATGATATGAAATAACAGCATTCTCCCCCTCATCAAGGTCAGAAGCCTTCACTGCAAATAAAGATGCAGCTGGAGCATTATTCTCTGGAACATAAAATGTATAGGGGCTAGAGCTAAACTGTGGATTGTTGTCATTCACGTCTGATACGACAACACTTATTTTCTTTTCAGATGTCAAAGATGGATCACCTGCATCTTTAGCAACTATTGTAACATCATACAAAGACTTGTGTTCTCTGTCCAACTGTGACTTAGTGACTATAGCAAACATGTTGTCTTGAAGTGATGGGGATAAGGTAAAAGGAACATCATCTTTGATTGTACACATAACTTTGCCATTGATGTCAGAGTCCAGATCAGTAACACTTATCAGCGCCACAGTTGTTCCAATCCTTGCATTCTCAGGAACAGAGTTGGAAAATGAAGTCACTTCTATCTCAGGTGCATTATCATTAACATCAATTACACTTATTCGTACACGTTGATCGGCTGTTGAAGGAATTTGTCCTTTATCAGAAGCCTGTATATCAATATCATAGCTCTTGCTTTTTTCAAAATCTATCAAACCAGTGACTTTGATTTCACCTGTGATAGGGTTCACACTAAATATATCTAGTAATCTTGAATCAACTGCATTACCAAATGAATATGTTATTTCACCGTTGGCACCCTGATCCAAATCAGTTGCATTGACCTGAATAACTATAGTTCCAGCAGCTGCATTCTCTCTTAAAGATGTAGCATACGTCTTTTTAATGAAAACTGGTGAGTTGTCATTAACATCAAGTACGTCCACCTGTATTTCTAAATTGCCAGACTTTGGCGGTTTGCCTCCATCAATGGCAGTCAAAAGAAGCCTATGTTTTTCAGCCGTTTCTCTATCTAGCTGTTTCTGTAAAACTAAAAATGGCACTTTACGATCTTCCCCTCTGTCCTCAACTTCCACTCTGAAATGTTCGTTATGGCTGAGTTTATATTGTTGAACTGAAAATTGTCTTCCATCGGGATCACGAGCAGCTACGAGCTGAAATCTGGCTCCTGGTAATACGGATTCAAAAATCTCTAGTAGCTTCTCTTTGTCGGGGAAGATGGGAGCGTGATCATTTATATCGAGCACTTCCACTGAAACATAATGAATCTCAAGCGGGTTCTCTAGAACAGTTTTCAGGTTGATCAAACACGTACTGCTCCGTTCACACACCTCCTCTCTGTCAATTTTTTTCTTCACGTATAATAAACCATCGTTTTGATTGACCTCGAAGAGGGGTTCAGTAGATCCTCCCACAATTCGATATCCCCGGTCTTTCAACATAGTTTTTTCTAGACCCAAATCCTTAGCTATATTCCCGACGACTGTCCCTTCTTTCACTTCCTCAGATATAGAATATCTGATTTGAGCTGAAGCTCCGCTACACAACATATCGACCACGACAATAAAGGCGATACACCACCGTACACCCCTCCATCTTCTTTGTTCCATGATGACTGGTTAAAAGCAAAATTATCCTAAACCTGAAGGTGTTGCGGGATTATCAAGCATTGTATACCATATTCCAAAATGTTGTCCAATGTATTCTTTCTCTGCCAGAGTCATTAAAATGAAGTATACTCCTTGAGAACCACAAACGTATACGAGTAATTGTGGTGTTGCAGAAACGAGTCAGTTATTAGAGGAGGACCTCAAATATTGTGACGAAGAGACCAACGATTCTGTAAGCAACCTACACTGACACCAAGCGATACAACCAAACGTGACACTGACCAAATAAGACTTGGAAACACATTAAACAAATAAGTACCAAAATCTGCACCACTGAGCGCTGAAAATGATCATCATAATAATTAATCAATTTAAAGTATATACTACCTTTATTTTAATTAAAATTAGGCGTACTACAGCAATTGAGCCTACTTTTAATTGGCCTATACGCTTAGGAAAATATAGGTTCTCACAATCAGTTGATTTCAAACTGGATGCTTGAATTGATGAAGGCTTTTATGAGTTTGAAAAATGATATGGTTAATGTTGACAATGGACAAATTACTAGAAGTTCCGAAAATATATGTTTATATGGCTAATGTCGACAATGGAAAACGAAGCGGTATGAGCGTTCATGGGTTTCATTACCTTGGACAGCACAGCAGCACTTCATGCTGGGGCCTTTTAGTTTGAGTTCATGTGATTAAAGTGATTACAATAAACTGCTTTGTCTCAAAACAAATAAAATAACTACAATACTAATATAACATACGCGCTATACGCACTATAATGGGAAATTTAACACCATGCACCATCCAATCATGTATGCTATGGTTTCAATTGTTATGATTTGTATGTATAGGGTGTGCCAAATGTAGTTCTTAGAGCGGCCATTTCTTGGGTCAACACAGCCTTACACAGGTGTTATGATTGGAGTAGAGCATTAGTTCTAACTTCTATGCAATCAAACAATTGAAACACCTGTGTTTTGACCCAAAATATAAGGACTACAATTGTGTCACCGTTGGCATACACTATACACAAATCAAGAAAAACATCTGTGTATACATATTAAAGGACCACCTCACCTCTGGGACAACCAGATCTTATTTTATTGTTGTTTGGGACACGATCAACACAATGAATCCTGAGATATTTTTTGTGTTCAATCTGTGTTTTTAGATATTTTAGTATTTCAGCATGCAACAACTGGTCATATGATGCAAAATGCATCATATGACCAGTTGTTGCATGCTGTTGCATGCTGAAATTCTAAAATATCTAAAAACACAGATTGAACACAAAAAATAACTCAGGATTGTGTTGATTGTGTCCCAAACAACAATAAAATAAGATCTGGTTGTCCCAGAGGTGAGGTGGTCCTTTAATGTCCCCCCATACTTATTCAAAGGGTCTAATTATAAAGACACAAATGCAATTAAAGAAGAACCATATGGTTGTGTATACCTTACCTCACCAGATGCACACCTCCTGTCAGAGACCACTAGAGTATTCCCATTGCTGCCTGGAACTATAGTAGAACCAATACTCATTCTGGGTCCAACTAACATGTACCGTCTGTCTCCAGATCTGTATTGAATGCTGTGGCACAATGTTCCGTCATAGTTTGTCTCTTGTAAATACTTAGACGAATAGTCTGTAGATTTAGAGCACTGCATCACAATTAACACGACGATACTGATGGCAAAAAGTACTGAAACGGAGCCCAAAGTTATGATCAAATAAAATGTCACGTCGTTCTCTTCATCTTTTGCTGCACTTTTCACATCAGAAGCTGCAAAGGCTTCTTTGGGTTCCACAACCTTGACAACCACAGTAGCTGTTGCTGATAGTGATACGTTCCCATTGTCTTTTACCAGTATGATCAGTTTATGTTCAGCCTCGTCTGTTTCTGTGAATGAGCGAAGTGTTCTTATCTGTCCTGTATAGCGGTCCAAACTAAACAGACTGTGGTCAGTAACTTCCTGAAGTGAAAATAACAACCAGCCATTATATCCTATATCAGCATCATAGGCTCTCACTTTAGCCACCAAATGTCCTGGGTTCACATTACGAGGAATGTCCTCCACACCTTCAGCAGTTCCATTAGCACTGACTGGATACAAGATGACTGGAGCGTTGTCATTCTGATCCAGAATGAATACCTGCACTGTGGTGTTACTGCTCAGCGATGGAGTTCCAGAATCTTTGGCAACAACTTGGAAATTGAATGTTTTTACTGTTTCAAAGTCAAAGCCTTTCAGTGCCAATATATCCCCATTTTCAGAATTGATATTTAAAAATTGTGACACCTTGTTTTTATCACTGTCATTTCTGACAATATAATACGAAATTAATGAGTTTTGATTCTCATCTTGGTCAATAGCTCTGACTGAAAATATTACTGCTCCTGGGGAATTATTCTCAGTAACATAGAAAATGTAGGGGCTCAGTGAAAACACTGGACTGTTATCATTTACATCTGACACTTTAACACTTATTGTCGTCAAAGAGGACAAGGCCGGTTCACCTGCGTCTTTAGCAACTATTGTTACATCATAATGAGGCTGCTTTTCTCTGTCCAATATGGCCTTGGTTACAACGGCGTACATATTATCTTGTATGGAAGGAGTTAAAGTAAAAGGGACCTCGTTGCTAATATATCCAACAACCTTCCCGTTCAGTCCAGAGTCTAAATCTGTAATACTGATGAGAGCCACTGTTGTTCCGGGTCTGGAATCTTCAGAGATTGCATTAGACAACGATGCGACCTCAATCTGAGGCGAGTTGTCATTCAGGTCCACAATTTTAATGAAAACGCTTTTGTCTGATGTCAGTGGAACTGGACCCCTATCAGATGCCTGTATATCAATTTCAAAGCTTTCTTCTGATTCAAAATCAATGAGACCTTTAACAGTAATTTCGCCCGTATTTGTGTCTATGTCAAAAAGACCCCGAACTTTGCTATTTGCATTGCGACCAAACAAATAAAAAACCTCTCCATTCAGACCCTCATCCATATCGGATGCATTAACTTGAATAACGTTTGTGCCAATTGGTGAGTTTTCTTTCAGTGTTGCAGAGTATACGTCTTTATTGAAAACGGGCATATTGTCATTTACATCCAAAACATCTATGGATAGTTTGACTGTTCCAGACAATGGAGGCTTCCCCCCGTCTATCGCTGTAAGCAGTAGTTGGTGTCTACTACTGGTTTCTCTGTCCAATTGTTTATTTAAATATAAAATTGGGACTTTTCCATCCTTGCCTCTATCCTTTACCTCCAAGCGGAAATGGTCATTCGAGCTAAGTTTATATTGCTGCACGGTGTTCACGCCACCATCGGCATCACGCGCAGCTTCCAACTGAAATCGTGCTCCTGGCAGCGCGGACTCTGAAATCTCGAGCTCCCTTTCATTCTCTGGGAAGCTGGGGGAATGGTCATTTACATCTAGTATCTCCACACCAACATAATGTATTTCCAGGGGGTTCTCCAGTACTGTTTTCAGATTGATGAGACATACACTGATCCGTTCACATACATCTTCTCGGTCTATTTTACGTTTTACATAAAGCATCCCATCATTCTGATTCACGTGAAACAATGGCTCAGTTGATCCAGACACAATACGGAACCCTCTCTCTTTGATGATGCCGATATCTATTCCAAGGTCCTTCGCTATATTCCCAACAAGAGTCCCTTCTTTAACCTCCTCGGATATTGAATATCGTATCTGCGCAGAGGCTCCACTACAAACCCAAACCAAGGCAACCACAAAAACGACCAACTGCCTTCGATCTCGCCATGCATCTTTTCGCCTTTGTTCCATGTTTTAGAAAAAAAAAAAACACAACTCCACTTCATCTGCTATTCCTCAGTAGCCATACGTTCCCTACCCATTGGGGATAAGGTCCAATATTTATTCAATTTATGTTTCGGAGAGCTTAGACTAGACTTCAACGTATATAGGCTAGCTAAATGTTTTATCCTCCTGCAACTGAACAAGAGAAGGTGGGCGGACACAAACACTCATGCCAAAATAGTAGGTGTGGTTTCATTTTAGCTGGTTGCTGCCACCATGCGCACTCTTCAATATATTACACTATTTATAGAAACAATGCACCTTGCAGTGCCCTCTAGTTCGAACGGGCAACAATGAAAACGAAATGAGATATTAAAACATTCCATTCACAATTCTAAGCGTGAGTAGGCCTATGTTTCAATGTTTCAATTCGCAGTTATTCAGTGAGGTGACTTGTATGTTACAGATTTGTATCATTAAATACCACTACTCTGCACGCAAGCGCGCGCGCACACATGCACACCGCACGCACGCAAGCACGCGCGCGCGCGCACGCACACACACACACACACACACACACACACACACACACACACACACACACACACACACACACACACACACACACACACACACACACACACACACACACACACAATGATTTAGTTCAGCACCATGGACAGCACCAACACTGCAGGGATTTAACTGGAGAGAGAGAGAGAGAGAGAGAGAGAGAGAGAGAGAGAGAGAGAGAGAGAGAGAGAGTGTGTGTGTGTGTGTGTGTGTGTGTGTGTGTGTGTGTGTGTGTGTGTGTGTGTGCACACACACACACACACACACACACACACACACACACACACACACACACACACACACACACACAATGATTTAGTTCAGCACCATGGACAGCACCAACACTGCAGGGATTTAACTGGAGAGAGAGAGAGAGAGAGAGAGAGAGAGAGAGAGAGAGAGAGAGAGAGAGAGAGAGTGTGTGTGTGTGTGTGTGTGTGTGTGTGTGTGTGTGTGTGTGTGTGTGTGTGTGTGTGTGTGTGTGTGTGTGTGTGAGATAAGTATAGGCCTATATTTTTATATTATTAAGATTTATTTCAGCAATATGGACAGTGATTATGTTCAGGTGGACACTGCACTGTATTCCTTACCTCACCAGATGCACGCCTCCTGTCAGGGACCACTAGTGTATTTCCATTACTTCCTGGAACAATTGTAGAACCTATACTCATTCTGGGTCCAACTAACATGTACCTTCTGTCTCCAGATCTGTACTGGATGCTGTGACACAGTGTTCCATCATAATTTGTCTCTTGTAAATGCTTAGAGGAATAGTCTGTAGATTTAGAGCACTGCATTATGATCAAAACGATTATGCTGAAGATAAAAAGTGTTGAAACTGAGCCCAATGTTATGATCAAATAAAATGTCATGTTGTTATCATCCTCATCTTTTGATACACTTTTAACATCAGATGCTGCAAACGCCTCTTTTGGCTCCACGACTTTGACAATCACAGTGGCTGTTGCTGAGAGTGAAACGTTTCCATTGTCTTTGACCAGTATGACCAGTTTATGCTCAGCTTCGTCTGTCTCTGTGAATGAACGAAGTGTTCTTATCTGTCCTGTATAGCGGTCCAAACTAAACATACTGTGGTCAGTAACTTCCTGCAGTGAAAATAACAACCAGCCATTATATCCGACATCAGCATCATAGGCTCTCACTTTAGCTACCAAATGTCCTGGGTTCACATTACGAGGAATCTCCTCCACACCTTCAGCAGTACCGTTAGCATTGACTGGATATAAGATGATTGGAGCGTTGTCGTTCTGATCCAGAATGAACACGTTCACTGTGACATTGCTGTTTAGTGGTGGAGTTCCAGAATCTTTGGCAACAACATGGAAATGGAATGTTTTCAAAACTTCAAAGTCAAAACTTTTGAGTCCCAAAATATCCCCGGTGTCCGGGTTAATATTTAGAAATGATGTTAGTTTATTGTTATCATCTCCATCTCTCTGAATGTGATATGAAATAACAGCATTTTCGCCATCATCACGATCAAATGCCTTGACTGAAAAAATTGAGGCACCTGGAGCATTGTTTTCATTAACATAGAAAATATAGGGACTCAGAGAAAACTCTGGGCTGTTATCATTCACATCTGATACAACGACTGTTATTCTCTTTTCGGATGATAACGCTGGGTCACCTGCGTCTTTAGCTATTATAGTTATATCATATTGTGATTGTTTTTCTCTGTCAAGCTGTCTCTTTGTGACCACAGCAAACATGTTTTCTTGTATTGATGGAGTTAATGAGAATTGACTGCTTTCAGCCAGGCCTACATTGCTTATAATCTTCCCGTTGAGTCCAGAGTCTAAATCAGTAATGCTAATAAGTGCTACTGTTGTACCTGGTCTCGAATCTTCAGAAATTGCGCCTGACAGTGATGTCACCTCTATTTCAGGTTTATTATCGTTCACATCTTCAATTTTAATTATGACACTCTTGTCTGTTCTAAATGGAACGTTCCCTTTATCAGAGGCACGTATATCAATATCGTAAGTGTCATGTACTTCATAATCTACCTGTCCTTTCACAATTATTTCCCCAGTAACAGAATCTATAGAAAACAACTCGTGTATCTCACTTTCCACGTTGCTGCCAAACGAATAAATAATCTCGCCATTTAAGCCATCATCTAAATCCGTGGCGTTTACTTGAATGACTGTTGTTCCAACGGGAGAGTTCTCACGTAGCACAGCGGAATATGTATCTTTACTGAAAACGGGCAAATTGTCATTTACATCTGAAACATCGATGAATATATCAACCGTTCCGGTCTTTGGGGGTTTGCCACCATCAATAGCTGCCAGCGTTAATTTGTGTTTACTTCGTGTCTCTCTATCAAGTGATCTCTGCAAATGTAATATTGGGGTTTTGCCCTTTCTTCCTCTGTCTTTCACTTCTAGACGGAAATGATCATTTGGACTTAGTTTATACTGTTGTACAGAATTTGTGCCACCATCTGGGTCGCGGGCAGCATGTAATTGATATTGTGCCCCTGGCAACGTGGACTCTGAAATCTCTAATCGCTCTTCTTTTTCTGGATACATGGGAGAGTGATCATTAATGTCTAGTACCTCAATTGCGATATAATGGACCTCTAGTGGGTTTTCTAGCACTGTTTTTAGGTTAATCAAACACACATTGCTGTCTTCACACACCTCCTCTCTGTCTATTTTGCGGTTCACATAAAGGACTCCGTCGTTCTCATTTACCCTGAACAGGGAATCACCGGTGCCAGACACGATACGAAATCCTCTCTCCTTTAGAATGTTTAGATCTATTCCCAAATCCTTGGCAATATTCCCAACAAGAGTCCCTTCTTGAACCTCTTCAGGTATAGAATACCTTATCTGTGCCGAGGCCCCGCTGAAAACCAAAAGGACTGTGGTCACAAAGGCAAACCACTGCGTTCGCTCCAGCCATGTCTTCCGCCCTCTTTGTTCCATATTTTGAACCAAAACAAATACCATTCCGAACATTGACTATTCCTCACCAACGCACCACCACTCCATCCATTGCCGTAACGAATATTTCCTTTCCTAAATCTGATCCCAATTCGTCGATTGCTAGTCCAGACCTCATGAGGCTCAGCTGTTATATTTTCGCTGAGATCTATAGGGGCGTACTGACTCATATTATAATTAGGCTTTATTCTGTAAGGATACTGCCACCATGCGAATGTATGAACCATTACAGGAATAAAATGTAACTTACTTTCGTAATTAAAGATAAATATATTAGAATGAAAAAAATAAGAACTGGATTTATGATGACTACAAAACTTCACGGCAACAATAGACTTGGTTTCCGATTTACACTCAATTTATGTATGTGCAACAACAGCAACATACATAAATGTAAAAATAAAAATAAAAAGTGAGGAAAATCAGCACACCAGAGACAGCATCGAGTCCAACACGGATCATTGACAGTGAACCATTTCACATGTCTAAATCCCTTCAGAACCTGGATTTTATTATTGGTCAACACACAGAGTTAAGCTTATTATTGGTCAAATGTTGGGTAGCACTATTAAGCATTAAGCATTAATAATTAATTCGTCATGAATTCATATTTTGTAAATTATTGTTTCTATACATTGCTAACCGTATTTAATTAATACATAAATAATCAATTATGAGTTAAACGACCAGCTAAAGCAGATACAAGCACTAATTCAGCACCATGGATAGCGAAACAATGCATTACAGATGCGACTTACTTACTTTCTTTCTTTCTTTCTTTCTTTCTTTCTTTCTTTCATAAAATATGATGGAGCAAATACATACTTTTATGCACTTATAAGAAAATGTAATCATAATTTTAAGCACATGTGTATTCTGAGTCCATTGCAAAATAAATTACTCTCTTGTCAAAATCCTGACTGATTGAACTATGGCAGCACCACAATGGATCCTTGGGTGAAAATGTCTTACACTTTTACAAGTTAAATTACGACTCTGCTGTCTATGCAAATAAAACAAAAATGCAAACGTCAACATTCATGTAATTGCGTATTTTATCTTACCTCACCAGATGCCCGTCTCCTGTCAGAGACCACTAGAGTATTCCCATTGCTTCCTGGAGTTATAGTAGATCCAATACTCATTCTGGGCCCAACTAACATATATCGTCTGTCTCCAGATCTGTATTGGATGCTGTGGCACAATGTCCCGTCATAATTTGTCTCCTGTAAATACTTTGAGGAATAATCTGTGGGTTTGGAGCACTGCATTACTATCAAAAAGATAATACTTATGAGGAAAAGTACTGAAACTGAGCCCAAAGTTATGATCAAATAAAATGTCACGTTATTTTCCTCTTCGTCTTTAGCATAACTTTTAACATCAGATGCTGCAAAAGCCTCTTTAGGTTCCACAACCTTGACAATCACAGTAGCTGTTGCTGAGAGTGAAACGTTTCCATTGTCTTTCACCAGTACGACCAGTTTATGTTCAGCCTCGTCTGTCTCTGTGAATGAGCGTAGTGTTCTTATCTGTCCTGTATAGCGGTCCAAAGAAAACAGACTGTGGTCAGTAACTTCCTGAAGTGAATATAATAACCAGCCATTATATCCAATGTCAGCATCATAGGCTCTCACTTTGGCCAACAAATGTCCAGGGTTCACATTACGAGGAATCTCCTCCACACTTTCAGCAGTACCGTTATCACTGACTGGATACAAGATGACTGGAGCGTTGTCGTTCTGATCCAGAATGAACACCTGCACTGTGGTGTTACTGCTTAGTGACGGAGTTCCAGAGTCTTTGCCAACAACTTGAAAAACGAATGTTTTTACTGTTTCAAAGTCAAAGCCCTTTAGTGCCAATATATCTCCATTTTCAGAATTGATATTTAAGAACTGTGACACCTTGTTTTTATCACTGTCATCTCTGACAATATAATATGAAATTAATGCATTTTGATTCTCATCTTGGTCAATAGCTCTAACTGAACATATTACTGATCCAGGGGGATTATTCTCTGTAATATAAAACATGTATGGGCTCAGTGAAAACACTGGACTGTTATCATTTACATCTGACACCTTAACACTTATTGTCGTCATAGATGACAAGGCTGGCTCACCTGCGTCTTTAGCAACTATTGTTACATCATAATGAGGCTGCTTTTCTCTGTCCAACATGGCCTTGGTTACAACGGCGTACATATTATCTTGTATGGAAGGAGTTAAAGTAAAAGGAACCTCGTTGCTGATGTAGCCAACAACCTTCCCGTTCAGTCCAGAGTCTAAATCTGTAATGCTGACGAGAGCCACTGTTGTTCCGGGTCTGGAATCTTCAGAGATTGCACTAGACAACGATGCGATCTCAATCTGAGGCGAGTTGTCATTCAGGTCTACAATTTTAATTAAAACGCTTTTGTCTGACGTCAGTGGAACTTGACCCCTATCAGATGCCTGTATATCAATTTCAAAGCTTTCTTCTGATTCAAAATCAATGGGACCTTTAACAGTAATTTCGCCCGTATTCGTGTCTATGTCAAAAAGTCGCCGCACATTGCTATTTGCATTGCTACCAAACGAATAAAAAATCTCTCCGTTTAGACCCTCATCCATATCGGATGCATTCACTTGAATGACATTTGTTCCAATTGGGGTGTTTTCATTCAGTGTTGTAGAGTATACATCTTTATTAAAAACGGGCATATTGTCATTTACATCGCCAACATCTATGAATAGTTTGACTGTTCCAGACAGTGGAGGCTTCCCCCCGTCTATTGCTGTAAGCAGCAGTTGGTGTCTACTACTGATTTCTCTGTCCAATTGTTTATTTAAATATAAAATTGGGACTTTTCCATCCTTGCCTCTATCCTTTACCTCCAAGCGAAAATGGTCATTAGAGCTAAGTTTATATTGCTGCACAGTGTTCACGCCACCATCAGCATCGCGTGCAGCCTGCAATTGAAATCGAGCTCCTGGCAGCGCGGACTCTGAAATCTCAAGCTTTCTTTCATTCTCTGGGAAGCTGGGGGAATGGTCATTTACATCCAGTATCTCCACTCCAACATAATGTATTTCCAGTGGGTTCTCCAGTACCGTTTTCAGATTGATGAGACATACACTGATCCGTTCACATACCTCTTCTCGGTCTATTTTACGTTTCACATAAAGCATCCCATCATTCTGATTGACGTGAAACAATGGCTCAGTTGATCCAGACACAATACGGAACCCTCTCTCTTTGATGATGCCGATATCTATTCCAAGGTCCTTCGCTATATTCCCAACAAGAGTCCCTTCTTTAAGCTCCTCGGATATTGAATATCGTATCTGCGCTGAGGCTCCACTAAAAACCCAAACCAAGGCAACCAGGAAAACGACCAACTGCCTTCGATCTCGCCATGCATCTTGTCGCCTTTGTTCCATGTTTTAAAAGGAAAATCCAACTGCAGTTCATCTGCTATTCCTCAGTAGCCATAAGTTCCGTACCCATTGGAGATAAGATCAGACCGATATTTATTCAATTTATGTTTCGTATAGAGCTTAGATTAGACTTCGGCGCTTGTAGGCTAGCTAAATGTTTTATCCTCCTGCAAATGAACAAGAGAAAGTGGGCGGACACACACACTATTCCCGAAATAATGAGGTGTGGTTTCATTCCAGCTGTGTACTGCCACCATGCGAACTCTTCAATATATTACACTATTTATGGAAAGAATGCACCTTGTAGTGCCCTCTAGTTAGAGCAGGCAACAATTCACATAGCAACATGTGTGAAATATAAACGAAATATGTGTCAACCAGAAAAAAAAAACATATCTGGACTCGAAAAATAATGAAACTATTTAATGTCCAACTGTTAAGCATGTGTCCCAGTATATTAAAAAAAAAATCATTCGCAATTCGCAATTCTAAGCGTGAGTAGGCCTATATATACCCAATCCGAATGTTTCAATTCGGAGTTAGTCGGTGAGGCGATGAACTCCGTGCTACAAATTGCTTTCATGGTAAGGTGATGTTATGTTTGAATCTAATGAGTCTAATCCCCACAAATCTGTAACACTTGTATGTTACAGATTTGCTATTATGTCTATCTATCTATCTATCTATCTATCTATCTATCTATCTATCTATCTGTATATATATATGCGAGAGAGAGAGAGAGAGAGAGCGAGAGAGAGAGAGAGAGAGAGAGAGAGAGAGAGAGAGAGAGAGAGAGAGAGAGAGAATACGCACGTCATTATTTAGTTCAGCACCATGGACAGCACAACACTGCAATGAATTAACTGAAGTGTGTGTGTGTGTGTGTGTGTGTGTGTGTGTGTGTGTGTGTGTGTGTGTGTGTGTGTGTGTGTGTGTGTGTGTGTGTGTGTGTGTGTGTGTGTGTGTGTGTGTGTGCGCGCGCGCGCACACGTGCGTGCGTGCGTGTCTGTGTCCGTGTGCGTGTGTATATACTTGTAGGTCTATATTTTTTTATTATTACGATTTATTTCAGCACCATGGACAGTGATCACTATGTTCAGATGGAAACTACACTGAATTAATTAATTGCTCACATCGAAAATAATGACATTTCACACAAGCTAATATCCCTGGAGACATCTTCAAAAAATCACAGGCAACACAGAAAATACAGAAGCCATGCATACCGGTATGTGTATTCCTTACCTCACCAGATGCACGCCTCCTGTCAGGGACCACTAGTGTATTTCCATTGCTTCCTGGAACAATTGTAGAACCTATACTCATTCTGGGTCCAACTAGCATGTACCTTCTGTCTCCAGATCTGTACTGGATGCTATGACACAGTGTTCCATCATAATTTGTCTCTTGTAAATGCTTAGAGGAATAGTCTGTAGATTTAGAGCACTGCATTATGATCAAAACGATTATGCTGAAGATAAAAAGTGTTGAAACTGAGCCCAAAGTTATGATCAAATAAAATGTCATGTTGTTATCATCTTCATCTTTTGATAGGCTTTTAACATCAGAAGCTGCAAAGGCCTCTTTGGGCTCCACAACTTTGACAATCACTGTAGCTGTTGCTGAGAGTGAAACGTTTCCATTGTCTTTGACCAGTATGACCAGTTTATGTTCAGCCTCATCTGTCTCTGTGAATGAACGCAGTGTTCTTATCTGTCCTGTATAACGGTCCAAACTAAACAGACTGTGGTCAGTAACTTCCTGAAGTGAAAATAACAACCAGCCATTATATCCCACATCAGCATCATAGGCTCTCACTTTAGCCACCAAATGTCCTGGGTTCACATTACGAGGAATCTCCTCCACACCTTCAGCAGTACCATTAGAACTTGTTGGATACAAGATGACTGGAGCGTTGTCATTTTGATCCAGAATGAACACGTTCACCGTGACGTTACTGCTCAGTGATGGAGTTCCGGAATCTTTGGCAACAACTTGGAAATAAAATGTTTTCAAAACTTCAAAGTCAAAACTTTTGAGTCCCAAAACATCCCCGGTGTCCGCGTTAATATTTAGAAATGATGTCAGTTTAGTGTTATCGCCTCCTTCTCTCTGTATGTGATAAGAAACGACAGCATTTTCACCATCATCACGATCAAATGCCTTCACTGAAAAAACGGAGGCACCTGGGGCGTTGTTTTCATTAACATAGAAAGTATAAGGGCTAAGTGAAAACTCTGGACTGTTATCATTCACATCTGATACAACAACTCTCATTGTCTTTTCTGAAGTTAAAGCTGGTTCACCTGCGTCTTTTGCAATTATAGTTATATCATATTGTGATTGTTTTTCTCTATCTAGCTGTGACTTTGTGACCACAGCAAACATGTTGTCTTGTATAGATGGTGTTATTATAAAGGGACTGCTTTCAGCTACACGGCTAATAATCTTCCCGTTGAGTCCAGAGTCCAAATCCGTAATGCTAATAAGCGCTACTGTTGTACCTGGCCTCGAATCTTCAGAGATTGCGCCTGACAGTGATGTTACCTCTATTTCAGGTTTATTGTCATTCACATCTTCAATTTTAATTATGACGTTTTTGTCTGTTCTAAACGGAACGCTTCCCTGATCAGAGGCCTCTATGTCAATATCATAGGTATCTTGTATTTCATAATCTACCTGACCTTTCACAATTATTTCCCCATTTACAGAATTGATGTCAAATATTTCGAGCACTTTATTTTTCACATTGCTGCCAAACGAATAAACAATCTCGCCATTGGAGCCATAGTCTAAATCTGTGGCATTTACTTGAATGACTGTTGTACCAACAGGGGAGTTCTCCCGTAGTACAGTGGAATATGTATCTTTACTGAAGACGGGCATATTATCATTTACATCTAAAACATCGATAAATATGTCAACTGTTCCTGTCTTTGGAGGTTTACCGCCATCAATAGCTGTCAACGTTAAAGTATGGTTGCTTTTTGTCTCTCTGTCCAGTGGTCTTTGTAAGTGTAATATTGGTGTTTTTCCATTTCTACCTCGATCTTTAACCTCTAAACGAAAGTGATCATTCGAACTTAGTTTATACTGTTGTACAGAATTTGTGCCACCATCTGGGTCGCGGGCATCTTGTAATTGATATCGTGCCCCTGGCAACGCGGATTCGGAGATCTCTAATCTTTTCTCTTGTTCTGGAAAAATGGGAGAGTGATCATTAATGTCTAGTACCTCTATTGCAACATAGTGGACCTCCAGTGGGTTTTCTAGCACCGTTTTAAGGTTAATCAAACACACGTTGTTGTCTTCACACACCTCCTCTCTGTCTATTTTGCGGTTAACATAAAGGACTCCGTCGTTCTCATTTACCCTGAACAGAGAATCACCGGTGCCAGACACGATACGAAATCCTCTCTCCTTTAGAATGTTTAGATCTATTCCCAAATCCTTGGCAAGATTCCCAACAACGGTGCCTTCTTTAACCTCTTCTGATATAGAATACCGTATCTGTGCCGAGGCCCCGCCGAAAACCAAAAGGACTGTGGTCACAAAGGCAAACCACTGCGTTCGCTCCAGCCATGTCTTCCATCCTCTTTGTTCCATAATTTTGAAAGAACACAAGTATAATTCCAAACATACTATTCCTCAACAGCAAGTCACCATTCCACCATCCATTACAGTAACGAATATGTCCACTCCCAATCCCAATATGTATAGATGTCGTTTGTTGTGTGCTATCCCAGAGCTCGTGTGGCTGTAGTTTATATTTTCTGCTGAGATCTGTAGGGGCGTACTCACTCACACATGATTCTAATTAGGGTCTATTACGTAAGAGTACCGCCACCATGTGATTCTCTGAGATATTGCACGAATACCTTTTACCTTACTTTCATGATTCACATTTCAGTGTTTCTGGTATCAAGAAAACGTTACCAGCTTCTAGTTGATAATCCATGACTTAGTTCTAATATAAATTCAGTGCCAAGTTCCATTTCGATGTTCAGCTCAATGACCGATGCAAACACTATTTCAGCACCATGGATAGCGATATAAATGTTTTTGACTGTTTTTACACGAGTACATTCAGAGTATGTTGTTTGACTGAATCAAAGTTCTATTCCACAATTATTTAAATAAGTCACAACTTTAGGGAAATCTTGATGAATTATATCCATTGCAAATGAAATTTAACAACGTGGAAAATCCTGAGCTGTAACCTAACTCATGTATGTATGTTTTTAAAATCTCACAATATATAGGCCTACCACTACAAAAGTTAAACAAAAAAATGCATTAAATGAAAGCATGTCTTACCTCTCCAGATGCCCGCCTCCTATCAGAGACCACTAGAGTATTCCCATTGCTTCCTGGAACTATAGTAGAACCAATACTCATTCTGGGTCCAACTAACATGTATCGTCTGTCTCCAGATCTGTACTGGATGCTGTGGCACAATGTCCCGTCATAGTTTGTCTCTTGTAAATACTTGGAGGAATAGTCTGTAGATTTAGAGCACTGCATTGCGACCAAAACGATAATACTTATGAGGAAAAGTACCGAAACAGAGCTTAAAGTTATGATCAAATAAAATGTCACATTATTCTCCTCTTCGTCTTTTGCAGACCCTTTAACATCAGACGCTGCAAAAGCCTCTCTGGGTTCCACTACTTTGACAATCACAGTAGCTGTTGCTGAGAGTGAAACATTCCCATTGTCTTTTACCAGTATGACCAGTTTATGTTCTGCCTCGTCTGTTTCTGTGAATGAACGAAGTGTTCTTATCTGTCCTGTATAGCGGTCCAAAGCGAACAGACTGTGGTCAGTAACTTCCTGAAGTGAGTATAATAACCAGCCACTATATCCGATATCAGCATCATAGGCTCTCACTTTAGCCACCAAATGTCCTGGGTTCACATTACGAGGAATCTCCTCCACACCCTCCGCAGTTCCATTAGCACTGAGTGGATACAAGATGACTGGAGCGTTGTCATTCTGATCCAGAATGAACACGTTCACTGTGACATTGTTGCTTAGTGGCGGAATTCCAGTGTCTGTGGCAACAACTTGGAATTGAAACTTTTTCACAGTTTCAAAGTCAAAGTGTTTTACCGCCAATATATCACCTGTGTCAGGGTTCATATTCAGAAATGATGTCATTTTGTTATTATCTCCCCCATCTCTCATTATGGAATAAGAAATAATTGCATTATCGCCCTCGTCACGGTCATATGCGGTTACGGAAAATAACGACGCTCCTGGAGTATTGTTCTCAGTGACATAGAATGTATAGGGGCTCACTGGAAACTCTGGTCTGTTATCATTCACATCTGATACAACAACACTTATTGTACTTTCAGATGACAAGACTGGGTCACCTGCGTCCTTTGCAATTATCGTTACATCATATTTATTTTGCTTCTCTCTGTCAAGCTGAGACTTGGTGACAACGGCATACATGTTATCCTGTATAGAAGGGGTTAGTGTGAAAGGGGCGTCTTCGTTTACATAGCTGATAACCTTTCCATTCAGTCCAGAGTCCGAATCAGTAATACTTATAAGTGCTACTGTTGTTCCTGGTCTAGAATCTTCTGAAATCGCTTTGGATAACGACGTCACCTCAATCTCAGGTGCATTGTCATTTAGGTCTGTAATCTTTATAGTGACACTTTTTTCCGTTCTAAAAGGTAAGGATCCTTTATCGGATGCTTGGATATCAATCTCATAGCTGTCATCCAACTCATAGTCTATTTGTCCTTTCACGATTATTTCACCTGTGTCCGAGTTAACGTCAAATAGGTCTCGTACTTTACTATTGACATTTCCAAAAGAATAAATCACCTGCCCGTTTGAACCGTCGTCCATATCGGTGGCATTTAGTTGAATGACTGTTGAACCAATGGGTGAGTTCTCATTAAGTGTCGCAGAATATGTATTTTTTGTGAAAACAGGCATGTTGTCGTTCACATCTAAAACGTCAATTAATATCACTACAGTCCCTGATTTAGGAGGCTTCCCCCCATCCATGGCTGTAAGTAGTAGTTGATGTCTATTGGACGTTTCTCTATCAAGTGGGCTTTGTAAATGTAAAATAGGGATCTTACCATCCTTGCCTCGATCCTTCACCTCTAACCTAAAATGATTATTGCGACTCAGTTTATACTGCTGAATAGAATTGACACCACCATCCGGGTCGCGGGCAGCATGCAATTGAAATGTTGCTCCCGGTAAGGTTGACTCTGAGATCTCAAGCCTTTTCTCTTTGTCTGGGAAGCTGGGTGAGTGATCATTTACATCCAATACCTCCACGGCGACATAATGGATCTCCAAGGGGTTCTCCAGCACGGTTTTAAGATTGATCAAGCACACACTGGTCCGCTCGCATATTTCCTCTCGGTCTATAATGCGGTTCACATAAAGGATACCATCGTTTTGATTTACAATGAAAAGCGGTTCGGTGGAGCCCGACACGATGCGAAATCCTCTGTCCTGCAAAATATGCACATCTATTCCCAAATCCTTAGCTATATTACCAACTGCTGTTCCTTGTTTAACCTCTTCAGATATAGTGTATCTTATCTGTGCCCAGGCCTCGCCAACGAACAACCCAAACACGATAATAAAGGCAACCCACTGCCATCGCAATTGCAATTGCAATGTCCCTTGTCTTCTTTGTTTCATCTTCTGGGTTAAAAGCACATTTCCAAGTAAACGTGAATTGATATCATGTGTTTGTCCATCACCTCTGCGAGGAAATTGCCCTAAAAGTGTACGCACAGATGACAACGATGACTACAGTTCGAAATCGTATTCCAAAGATAAAAATGCAATGTACTCCTCAGTGAAAGGGCGGACTCAAACGAATGGTTTAATTTTAGCTGAGTAGTGCCACCATGCGATTCTAGCACACAAACACACACTTTGGCGCGCGCGCGTGTGTGTGTGTGTGTGTGTGTGTGTGTGTGTGTGTGTGTGTGTGTGTGTGTGTGTGTGTGTGTGTGTGTGTGTGTGTGTGTGTGTGTGTGTGTGTGTGTGTGTGTGTGATTAATCGTCATTGTTTTATGTTTGTTTAACTATATTTCGAAATAACTGATGGAAATGTCGTTTTGACATTTGACATATTGACATATTATTTGGTCTTCATTATCACTTTAGACCTTCACTTACACGCAGCCATATACTTAATGAGGCAGACATTGCACAAACACAAACTAAAAACTAGTATTCATAACTTCCTTGCTGGCTTTCAGCACCATGGAAAGCGAAAGAGGAACATGTCAGCACCATGGACAGCGAACACAACCAGTCACAAAGCCATAGATGAGGAAAGAACCTTAAAAAACCTTAGAAAATGCAACATACCACTATAAAGGTAAAAACACATTAGGGGAAAACATGAGAGGGACAAAGAACATGTCTTACCTCTCCGGATACACGTCTTCTGTCAGAGACCACTAGAGTATTCCCATTGCTGCCTGGAACTATGGTAGAACCTATACTCATTCTGGGTCCAACTAACATGTAGCGTTTGTCTCCAGATCTGTATTGGATGCTGTGGCACATTGTCCCATCATAGGTGTCCTGTGAATACTTAGAGGAATACTCTGTGGGTTTGGAGCACTGCATTAATATCAAAATGATTATACTGATCAGAAAAAGTGTTGACACTGAACCCAAAGTTATGATTAGATAGAAGGCCACATTATTCTCCTCTTCATCATTTACAGAACTTTTAACATCAGCTGAAAATGCCTCTTTGGGTTCCATTACTTTGACGGTCACAGTAGCTGTTGCTGAGAGTGAAACATTTCCATTGTCTTTAACCAGTATGACCAGTTTATGCTCAGCCTCGTCTGTTTCTGTGAATGACCGAAGTGTTCTTATCTGTCCTGTATAGCGGTCCAAAGCAAACAGACTGTGGTCAGTAACCTCCTGCAGTGAAAATAATAGCCAGCCGTTATATCCTATATCTGCATCATAGGCTCTCACTTTAGCCACCAAATGTCCTGGGTTCACATTACGAGGAATCTCCTCCACACCTTCAGCAGTACCGTTTGCACTGACTGGATATAAGATGACTGGAGCGTTGTCGTTCTGATCCAGAATGAACATGTTCACTGTGACATTGCTGCTTAGTGGTGGAGTTCCAGAGTCTGTGGCAACAACTTGGAACTGGAATGTTTTCAGAGTCTCAAAATCAAAGCCCTTTGATGCTGAAACCAATCCATTATCAGAATTTATATTAAGGAAAGGTGTCATATGGTTTTGTTTGCCTTCTCCCCGAACAATGTGGTATGAGATAGCAGCATTTTCATTCAAGTCTTTGTCAGAAGCTGTTACAGAAAATATAGCAGCACCAGGGGCATTATTTTCTAATATGTAAAATTCATATGGATTTTTGGAGAACACTGGACTGTTGTCATTTACATCTGCTATCTGAATGCTTAGCGTTTTGATATTGGAGAGCGGAGGCTGACCATGGTCAGAAGCCTTTATTGTAAACTCATAATGGGAAACTGATTCTCTATTCAATGGTTCTTTTGTGACAACAGAATAGATATTGTCTTTGTAGGAAGGTTTCAACTCAAATGGCACATTCTCTAATATACTAGATATGACTTTACCATTGTGGCCGAAGTCTTTATCTGTAACACTGATGAGAGAAATAACTGTCCCTGGTTTAGAGTCCTCGGGCACTGTATCCAACAGTGAAGTCACCTCTATCTCTGGTTTGTTATCATTTACATCATTTATCTTGATAATTACCCTACATTCAGTGGACATAGGAGGCTGACCTTTATCAGATGCTTCAATATTCAGTCTATACACTTCACTTTCTTCGAAATCAATTGGCCCTTTAACACGTATTTCCCCTGTTATGCTATTTAGTTGAAATAGCTCATACACGCGTTTCTTGAGATTTCTCCCAAGTGTATATTCTACATCCCCATTTGAACCAGAGTCTGGATCAGATGCATTGATCATTAATATAACCCTTCCAATGTTAGAATTTTCCTCTATAGTCGCTGAGTACATATCTTGGCTACACACTGGCTGGTTATCATTAGTGTCTAGTACTGTAACAGTCACGTTTAAAGCACTTGATCTTGGTGGATTTCCGCCATCCAATGCTGTTAGAATTAATGCATGATTAGTATTCTGTTCCCTGTCGAGGGCTTTCTGTAAAACAAGAACAGGGACCTTTTCTCCCTCTCCACCATCCCTAATCTCTAAATGGAAATGTTCATTTTGATTTAATGTATATGTGCGAATAGAATTCAGCCCAGCGTCTAAGTCTCTGGCAGCCTGAAGTTCAAATCTTGCCCCTGGTAACTTATTTTCCGCTAGTTTAATTTCTACATTTGAGTCGGAAAATGTGGGTGAATTGTCATTGATATCTGTTATTTCCACTCCAACGTAATGGATTTCCAATGGGTTTTCAACAACAAATTTTAGATCAACCGCACAGGCGCCCTTACCATCACAGAGCGCCTCTCTGTCAGCGTTTTTGCGGACAAGCAAGAATCCATTGTTCTGGTTTACCTCGAATATGTCGTCCTCAGACCCAGAGACAATTCGAAAACGCCTCTCTTTCAAAGTGCTGGCATCAAGTCCCAAATCCTTGGCAACGTTTCCAACAACGGTTCCCACTTTTACTTCCTCTGGAATAGCATATCTGATTTGACCTGAAACCTGCTCCGAGAAACACAGTAGCAGGGACAAACACAGAGAAGCCCATCCGTACTCCATTCTGCGCCTTTGTCCCCCCTTAACAATAATGAATCGACCTCGGCCCTCGATACTTTCCTGTCGATTAAATGTATTCCACAGATTTGATAACCGTCATATTTCCAAGCTGGATAAGCTGTTGTACTTAAAATGCAAGCGAGCATTATCTGTTTATTTCCGCGTGAAATTACTTGCCTCTCCGAGAGGGGCAGGGCCATCTGCTGAATGCACAACGCTGCATGGTTTCTAATGTAACACTGACACCACGTGGATCAGGTGTGGTAAAGGGTCAACAAAGAATAATCAAAGTATGTATAGCCTACGTATAACGTCTACTGTTATAACGGAGCAACAATGGATTTCAGCACCATGGAGAGCGACAAAGCAAAAAGCTAATGGTTAGTAGAGATGTCTGGCATTTTATGCACCTAATCACACTAACATTACTGCACATATTGTAGTTGAACCACAAGTCACTGAGACAATAATATATTGAAACAGGCCTTACCTCTCCAGATGTTCGCCTCCTGTCAGAGACCACAAGAGTATTCCCATTGCTGCCTGGAACTATGGTAGAGCCAATACTCATTCTGGGTCCAACTAACATGTACCTCCTGTCTCCAGATCTGTATTGGATGCTGTGACACAGTGTCCCGTCATAATTTGTCTCTTGTAAATGCTTGGAAGTATAGTCTGTGGGTTTGTAGCACTGCATTACGATCAACACAATGATACTGATGAGAAAAAGGGTTGAAACTGAGCCCAAAGTAATGATCAGATAAAATGTCACATTATTTTCGTCCTCGTCTTGTATTGCACTTTTGACATCAGAAGCTGAAAAGGCCTCTTTCGGCTCCACAACTTTGACAGTCACAGTAGCTGTTGCTGAGAGTGAAACGTTTCCATTGTCTTTCACCAGTATGACCAGTTTATGTTCAGCCTCATCTGTCTCTGTGAATGAACGAAGCGTTCTTATCTGTCCTGTATAGCGGTCCAAAGCAAACAGACTATGGTCGGTAACTTCTTTTAGGGAAAATAATAACCAGCCATTATATCCTACATCGGCATCATAGGCTCTCACTTTAGCCACCAGGTGTCCTGCGTTCACATTACGAGGAATCTCCTCCACACCTTCAGCTGTACCGTTTGCACTGACTGGATACAAGATGATTGGAGCGTTGTCGTTCTGATCCAGAATGAACACATTCACTGTGACATTGTTGATTAGTGGTGGAGTTCCAGAGTCTGTGGCCACTACTTGGAATTTAAATGTTTTCATTAATTCAAAATCGAAACTTTTTAGGGCTGAAATGTGTCCATTATCAGAATTTACATTCAGAAAAGATGACGTCATATCATTTTGGTTTCCTTCTCTAACAATATGATAAGAAATTATTGCATTTTCATTCACGTCATTATCTGAGGCGCTTACCGAAAATATTGATTTACCAGCGGCGTTGTTTTCCAGCAGGTACAGCTCTAAAGGATTTTGGGGAAATCGTGGACTGTTGTCATTTACATCTGATACTTCAATACTTAGAGTTTTCAATGTGGACAACGGAGGCTGCCCGCAATCTGTTGCTGTAATTGTTATATCATAATGCGATACTGCCTCTCGATCCAATAGTCCTTTAGTGACAACTGAATACATGTTTTCTTTATATGCTGGTTTTAACTCAAAAGGCACGCCTTGGGATATGGTAGAAATAATCTTTCCATTGACCCCAGAGTCTTTATCTGTCACACTGATGAGAGCAATAACTGTGCCAGGCTTTGATTCTTCTGAAACTACATTTGAAAGTGATGTCACCTCTATCTCTGGCTTATTATCATTAAGGTCTGTTATCTTTATTATGACTCTACACTCTACTGTTAATGGAGGTTGCCCTTTGTCAGACGCCTCGATATCTAGTTTATAAACTTCGTTTTCCTCAAAGTCCACTTCTCCTTTTACTCTAATCTCTCCCTTTAATCTATCCAATTCAAAAATGTCGTAGACCTTTCGCCTCATGGTTTTCCCTAGACTGTATTCAACTTCACCGTTAGTCCCTTCATCTGGATCAGTTGCATTCACTTGAATCACAGCGGTGCCGATTGGAATGTTTTCTCTTATCTGAATGTGATACGTATCTTGACTAAAGACAGGACGATTATCATTACTATCCAGCACAATGACTGAAACATTTAAAATACCTGACCTTTGAGGTTTACCTCCATCAACCGCTGTAACCACTAGCATGTGTTTGTCATCTTGCTCCCTGTCTAATGACTTTTTTAACACTAAAAACACTTTTTTATCGTCATCACTTTGTCGAATATCTATTTCAAAGTGCTCATTTGCCGTTAATGTATACGTGCGGATTGAATTCAGCCCCGCATCGGGGTCTCGAGCAGCGTGGAGCTGAAATCGTGTTCCTGGAGATGTCTGTTCACCTATTTCAATTTCTTGCACCTTCTCTGGGAAACTAGGAGCGTGATCATTCACGTCGGTTATTTCAACCGCAACGTAGTGTATTTCCAGAGGATTTTCGACCACAATTTTTAGCTCAATCAGACAAACACTACTGCCTTCACAAAGCTCCTCTCTGTCGAGATTCTTGTGGATATATAAAGCGCCATTATTCGTATTTACCTCAAAAAGAGAGTCCTTAGATCCAGTGACAATACGAAAACGTCGGTTAGTCAAAGAAGTGACATCTAGCCCAAGATCCTTTGCAATATTTCCAACAATAGTTCCCTCTTTCGCCTCCTCGGGAATAGTGTATCTTATCTGAGCCGTAACCCGTTCTCCGAGGCAGACTAACAAAGAGAAATGAAAAACAATCCGCCAATACTCCCTTCTGCGCTTTAGGTAGTTGATTCCCATTGTCATTCAAAAAATGTATACATATAGAAAATACACAATTGGGTTATTAATTGGAAAATATCCCCGCCAAAGTGTCTAATATTTATAAAGCAAAAAAACCATTGCATTGAATCTGATGCTTAGCTCAAATCTGTGCACCCTTCTGCCCTCGAGACTGAACAAAAAAATGCTTGGAAAGGGGAGGGACAAATCAGTCTGGAGATTATTGATAAAGTACTGACACCCACAGGATGAAAATGAGTACATTTTAAATGAAAAAATAAACACGCCAGAACAAGAAGATGAAACTAAAGCATCAACTGGCCATAAAACATAGGTCTAAAAACATTTCACCACCACTATTACTGAATAACATAATTGGTTTGTTGCAACACACCCGAGAACCAGAGCATTATTTGGGATCTGAGCAGTTAAATTGACCTGAACATATATGCTGTCCATGGTGCTGAAATAAATCCAATACATGCGCACGCACGCACGCACGCACGCACGCACGCACGCACGCACACACACACACACACACACACACACACACACACACACACACACACACACACACACACACACACACACACACAATACCTGGTTTGGGAATCGCTTTCCAGCAACCTTTGCGCGCGCGCAAACCAATGATTGGCGGACAGAGATATTTTATGAGTAAATTGTTATGAATAATTAGCTTACCTCTCCGGATGCCCGCCTCCTGTCAGAGACCACAAGAGTATTCCCATTGCTGCCTGGAACTATAGTAGAACCTATACTCATTCTGGGTCCAACTAACATGTACCGTCTGTCTCCAGATCTGTACTGGATGCTGTGGCACAGTGTCCCGTCATAATTTGCGTCTTGTAATTGCTTTGAGGAATAGTCCGTGGATTTGGAGCACTGCATTATGATCAACACACTGATACTGATGAGAAAAAGTGTTGAAACTGAGCCCAAAGTTATGATCAGATAAAAAGCCACATTGTTCTCCTCTTCATCTTTTGCTGCACCTTTAACATCAGAAGCTGCAAAGGCCTCTTTGGGTTCCACAACTTTGATAATCACAGTAGCTGTTGCTGAGAGTGAAACGTTTCCATTATCTTTGACCAGTATGACCAGTTTATGTTCAGCCTCGTCTGTCTCTGTGAATGAACGGAGCGTTCTTATCTGTCCTGTATAGCGGTCCAAACCAAACAGACTGTGGTCATTAACTTCCTGAAGTGAATATAATAACCAGCCATTATATCCTATATCAGCATCATAGGCTCTCACTTTAGTCACCAAATGTCCTGGGTTCACATTACGAGGAATCTCCTCCACACCTTCAGCAGTACCATTAGAACTGACTGGATACAAGATGACTGGAGCGTTGTCGTTCTGATCCAGAATGAACACATTCACTGTGACATTGCTGCTTAGTGAGGGAGTTCCAGAGTCTCTTGCAACAACTTGAAATTGAAAAGTTTTGATAGTTTCAAAGTCAAAACTTTTCAGCGCAGAAATATGTCCATTGTCAGAATTTATATTCAAGAAAGATGCCATATTGTTAGTCTGACTACCATCTCTTCTCACTACGTGATAGGCAATTGCAGCGTTTTCATTCAAGTCTTCATCAAATGCGCTAACCGAATATATGGATGCACCAGGTGCATTATTTTCTAACAAATACAGTTCGAGAGGATTGTGTGGGAACTGCGGGCTGTTATCGTTCACATCTGATATTTGAATAGTTAGGAGTTTGGATGAGGAGAGAGGGGGCTGACCAGAGTCAGTTGCTGTTATAGTAAAGTCGTAATGTGATGTACTTTCTCTGTCCAACGTGTCTTTGGTCACTAATGAGAACATATTTTCTTTATATGATGGCTTTAATTCAAATGGCACGTTGTCAGTCAAGGTGCATTTAATCTTGCCATTCAGGCCGGAATCAATATCACTAACGCTAATGAGAGAGATTACAGTCCCTTGTCTTGAATTCTCTAGAACAGTGTTGGAGATTGATGTCACTTCTATTTCTGGTTTATTGTCATTGATATCTTCAATCTTTATTATGACTCTACAATCTGTTGTCATCGGAGGTTGACCCTTGTCAGAAGCTTGGACATCTAATTTATAAACATCAGTGGTCTCGTAGTCAATCCTTCCGTTGACACGAATTTCGCCCGTTTCTTTTTCCAAAGAGAACAGCGCTAATATTTTATGGTTCATGTCACTACCAAATGCATACTCAACATCACCATTAGTTCCCTCGTCCAAGTCTGTTGCTTGGACGCTTATTACAACAGTACCTAAATCAACGTTTTCTCGTAACATAACTGAATAAACTTCTTTGGAAAAAACGGGTCCGTTATCATTAATATCAAGAACATTTACGGTAATATTGAGATTTGCTGATTTGTGTGGGTTCCCTCCGTCTATGGCTGTAAGAATCAAACTATGGTTACATTTCTGCTCCCTGTCCAAATGTCTCTGTAAGACTAGAAATGGTATTTTATCCTCCCCCCTGTCTCTAATTTCAAGTTGAAAGTTGTCGTTTTGGCTAAGCTTATACCGCTGGATAGAATTAATTGCTATATCTGGATCATGGGCACCTGGTAACTGAATTCGTGCTCCCGGTAATGTATTCTCTGCGATTTCAATTACCTTTTCAGTCTCTGAAAATGTGGGTGAATGGTCGTTAGCATCTGTAATATCTACGCTGACATAATGAATTTCAAGTGGATTCTCAACAACAATCTTCAGCTCTATTAAACATGCCCCATTGCTGTCACAGAGCTCTTCTCTGTCGATATTGTCATGTACATACAAGATTCCATTGTTCTGGTTTACCTCTAATAGAGCCTCCTTAGATCCAGACACGATGCGAAATCGCCTATGCACCAAAGTACTAACATCGAGACCCAAATCCTTGGCTACATTTCCAACAACAGTGCCAGCTTTGACCTCTTCTGGAATGGAATATCTTATTTGAGCTGGAACATGTTCCACAAGGCAAAGCAGCAGAGAGAAAAGCAAAACACCACAACAAGACACCATTCTGGCTCTTTGTTCTTTAGTGAAATTATAAAATGCTCATCAGTAGATTAGTCCCCTCCAAAAAGAACAACCGCAGCCGTTAGTGGAGTGAAATGTCATAATTCCGTTTTAACGATCGTCAAATCAAATAAATGTCCAGTTGCATGTTTCGTCCGAACGTCTTCCTCTCATTCATAGCGGAGCAAAAACAGCTTCAAAAGGGCAGGGCTTACACAGATTAAGCTGTTCTTTACTATAATGCTGACCCCATGTGGATGCATGGATATAATTGGCAGATTGAAAAACTGCGTTGCCATGCTATTTGTAAAAGCGCACTAAACTGTTTCATCATAAATTGTTTGATCAATACATTCCAACACCAAACCCCAAGAGTTTAGTTGTTGTTGTTTTATTTTATTTTATTTGTATGTATCCTATATTTAATTTGAGATTAACGAGAGGAGCGGGATTAAATTAAAAGTAAAACATATTTAATTACTTGTAGAAAGTATACCATATCTTCAACCCCGTGGCTTTCTAATGGACAAAGCAATCATATTTACTATGACATAGACTAGTCTCGTCTGTAAACTACTAGGCTACTTTGAATAAATGAGAGTTCTAGTTCAAATTCGTACATTTGATTGGCTAGTCTTGTTTTTTATTGTTCTTTTTCATAACCATAACAATAAAGGGAGTTTGTTTTCAAAGCTGCTCGAAAACAGTGACTGCATGCCTAACAGTACGAGACTTTTCCGTTTTTACGACCTGCAGAAAGAAATGATGACCATTTGGCCCCACAGACAACTGCCGATATAATTGCATCTTTCTAATTCAAATAAGCAGTCAAATTAATTGATAAAACTGTGTTGCGTTTCAGCACCATGGACAGCGAACGCGGCCCCAGGCACATGGCCACAACCCACAACATACCGGTGAAATTCACTTCAGCACCGTGGACAGCGAAATTAAACCCGCAGGGTAATTTTCACCCGGACAATTATGTTTATGGGATTTTAATAATGTTGCTGATGTCTGTGTTGGGTCGGTCTTTGGGTCATTCAGGATGCACAGTGAATGACATCATAGACGGTATCCCTGTTTTTTCTACAGGCATGTGGGGTGAATTTCACCCAGCGTTATACAGTAGAGTGTTAAAAAATAATCCCATACTTGCACAAATGTCAGTAGACATGTGCCTCCACTGGACGATTCTCACGTGTATGGAATGGATGAACCAAAGGAGAAGTTCCCAGCTCTCTCTCTCTCTCTCTCTCTCTCTCTCTCTCTCTCTCTCTCTCTCTCTCTCTATATATATATATATATATATATATATATATATATATATATATATATATATATATATATATATATATATATACATGAAAACCTTCCAATATGTAGAATGCCATTACAAAGACAAACAAGTTCAAACTTGCCTTACCTCTCCAGATGCACGCCTCCTGTCAGGGACCACTAGTGTATTCCCATTGCTGCCTGGAACAATTGTTGATCCTATACTCATTCTGGGTCCAACTAACATGTACCGCCTGTCTCCAGATCTGTACTGGATGCTGTGACACAATGTCCCATCGTATTCTTTCTCTTGCAAATATTTGGAAGAACAGTCTGCGGATTTGTAGCACTGCATTATGATCAAAACAACAATACTAATGAGTAACAGTGTTGAAACTGTACTCAATGTTATGATCAAATAGAAGGTGATATTCGTGTCTTCTTCATCCTTTGAGTCTTTTTTAATATCAGAAGCTGCAAAGGCCTCTTTTGGCTCCACAGCCTTGATAATCACAGTAGCTGTTGCTGAGAGTGAAACGTTCCCATTGTCTTTGACCAGTATGACCAGTTTATGTTCAGCCTCGTCTGTCTCTGTGAATGAACGAAGTGTTCTGATCTGTCCTGTATAGCGGTCCAAACCAAACAGACTGTGGTCAGTAACTTCCTGTAGTGAATATAACAACCAGCCATTATATCCTATATCGGCATCATAGGCTCTTACTTTAGCCACCAAATGCCCTGGATTCACATTACGAGGAATCTCCTCCACACCTTCAGCTGTACCATTTGCACTGACTGGAGACAAGATGACTGGAGCATTGTCATTCTGATCCAGAATGAACACATTCACTGTGATGTTGCTGCTTAGTGGAGGAGTTCCAGAGTCTGTCGCAATAACGTGGAATTTAAATGTTTTCAAGGTTTCAAAGTCAAAACCTTTCAGAGCAGAAATCTGTCCATTTTCCGAATTGATGTTAAGAAAGTTTGCCATATTACTCTGTGCGCCATCACCTCTTGCTATATGGTATGATATTGCTGCGTTTTCATCCAAATCTGTGTCAAAAGCACTTACAGAGAATATAGGAGCACCAAGAACATTATTTTCCAACAAGTAAAAGTTAACAGAGTTTTGTGGAAACGTTGGATTATTGTCATTAACGTCCGATACCTCAATACTTAAAGTTTTCATAGATGAGAGAGGAGGATGCCCACAGTCAGTTGCTGTTATTGTGATGTCATAATGAGACAACGTTTCCCGATCTAAGCTCTGCTTTGTCACTAACGAGTACATGTTGTCCTGAAATGATGGTTTGAGTTCGAATGGCACGTTTTCTGAAATACTACATATAACTTTCCCATTAATGCCAGAGTCTTTATCTGTGACACTGATTAGAGAAATCACTGTTCCTGGTTTGGAATTCTCAGCAACAACACCAGACAGGGATGTCACTTCTATGTCTGGCTCATTGTCGTTTACATCTATTGTTTTAATTATAACTCTACAATCTTCTGTCCAGGGAGGCTGCCCTTTATCAGACACCTGCACATCTAATCTGTATACATCCGTTTCTTCAAAATCTATTTCACCTTTCACTCGAATTTCACCACTCACTGTGTCTAAATCAAATAAATCGTATACTTTACTTTTCACATTTTTGTCCAAAGAAAATTCCAAATCACTATTAACACCTTCATCTAAGTCAGTCGCATTCACTCGAATGATCACAGCACCAAGTGGGGCATTTTCTTGCAGTTGTGCAGTATATGTATCTTGACTACATACAGGACGATTATCATTTGAATCCACAACGTTGATAGTGATATTTAAAGAGCCTGATCTTTGAGGATTACCACCGTCAAATGCTGTAACAACTAAACTGTGCTTGGAATTTAATTCTCTATCTAGGGCTTTTCTTAAGACTAAAAGGGGGATTTTGTACTCATCTTCTCTTATCTCGATTTCAAAATGATCGTTCTGACTCAATTTATAAGATCGAACAGCATTTCTTCCTAAATCAGGATCTCGTGCAGCCTGTATTTGGAAGCGCTTTCCAGGCATCATATGCTCGGCTATTTCGAAATGCTGCTCATTTTCTGGGAAGACGGGGGCATGATCATTAACATCAGTAATTTCTACACTAACATAGTGGATCTCTAAAGGATTTTCAACAACTATTTTAAGATTGATCAAACATGCACCACTGTCATCACAAACTATTTCTCTATCGATGTTTTTATGGACTAGCAAGGCTCCATTGTTCTGATTTACCGTAAACAGATTGTCCTTGGATCCCGAAACAATGCGAAACCGTCTGTCAGCCAATGTGCTGATATCGAGACCCAGATCTTTAGCCACATTTCCAACAACAGATCCAATTTTTATTTCCTCTTGAACAGAGTATCTAATTTGAGCTGAGACCTGCGCCTTGAAACACAGAATGAGACAGAAAAGGAGTAGAATCCACCAATAGTCCATAGTTGGCCTTTGTTTTATGTCTCTCATGGTTAGAGAAAACCGACAGTCCAATCCACCGGTATCCACAGTGTAAAATAAATCACAGTATCTTAAGTCCAATACTTCCACGCATCCTTGAGAGCATATAATGAACAATACATGTGCCTCTTTTTGATGTATTTCCAATCTCTTCCTGCCGTGTGGAATAAAGAAACCGTGAACGGGGCAGGACTTAATAATCGAGTCAAGGTGACATATTCTATGCCACACTGACATCAAGTGGCCAGATGCTATGATTAAATCACATGAACACGATTTGGACCAAAGAACATGCAATTAATTACTTGGTAGGTTCAAATCTACAACTTAAGCCTTTCATTATGAGACACTGACACCATGTGGATCAAATCTGTGCCAAGGTTCTTAAGTTCTTAACTAAATGTAAACAAAACCAAAAAAGAAAGAAATCAACAACTGAAACGAAGTTCAGCACCATGGACGGTACTATGAATGTAAATAAATGTAGATACAGGCACTGCTACACCCACCAACTAGAAGTGTGTCTTCTTGTTGGTCATAAGTGATGATTGAGAGGGATTGGTGTGTGTGTGTGTGTGTGTGTGTGTGTGTGTGTGTGTGTGTGTGTGTGTGTGTGTGTGTGTGTGTGTGTGTGTGTGTGTGTGTTTGTTTAGCTATACTTATGGGGACTAAACGCATGTTCACACAGTCACCTGCAGGGGACCTCTGACAGTGTGGGGACAAAATAGTAGGTAAGCCCACAACCCTAACCCACAACGGTTAGGGTTAGGTTTAGGTTTAGGGTTAGGATTGGGTTAGGGTTAGGGGTTATGTTTAGGGATAGAGGTTAGGGTAAGGCCACAGGACTTGGGTTGGGTTAGGGTGAATGAAAGTCTATATATGTAATGTCCTCACAAGTGATGTAAATATATAGTGTGTGTGTGTGTGTGTGTGTGTGTGTGTGTGTGCGTGCGTGCGTGCGTGCGTGCGTGCGTGCGTGCGTGCGTGCGTGCGTGCGTGCGTGCACGCGCTAGGCAAATAAATGCTATTTTGATATACATCATTTGATAACTGATTAAAAGAATCTTCATCATATATATATATATATATATATATATATATATATATATATATATATATATATATATACCTACCTACCTCTTGTCAGAGCACCACATAGAACCATGGCCATGTTAAATGCATTTCAGCACCATTGACAGCGAATTAAGCAAAGCATATATTTCAGAACCATGGACAGGGCCCCATGCCCAAGGCCACGGATTAAATGCATTTCAGCACCATTGACAGCGAATTTAGCAAAGCATTATGACTATTCTCAGAAAGAGGAATGTTTCCTCTTACTGAAGGAGAAAAACAAAACAATTAAAATAACCCAAGACATGTCCCTTTTAGATTATAAGCTCCGTAAAAATGAACTGAAAACGTGCCTTACCTCTCCAGATGCACGCCTCCTGTCAGAGACCACTAGAGTATTTCCATTGCTACCTGGAACAATTGTTGATCCTATACTCATTCTGGGTCCAACTAACATGTATCGTCTGTCTCCAGATCTGTACTGGATGCTGTGGCACAATGTCCCGTCGTAATTAGCATCCTGTAACTGCTTAGATGAATAGTCATTAGGTTTAGAGCACTGCATTATTATCAGCACGATGATACTGATGAGGAAAAGAGTCGAAACTGAGCCCAAAGTTATGATCAAATAAAATGTCACATTGTTATCATCCTCATCGTTTGTAACACTTGTAACACCAGAAGCTGCAAACGCCTCTTTTGGCTCCACAACTTTGACAACCACAGTAGCTGTTGCTGAGAGTGAAACGTTTCCATTGTCTTTTACCAGTATGACCAGTTTATGTTCAGCCTCGTCAGTCTCTGTGAATGAACGAAGTGTTCTTATCTGTCCTGTATAGCGGTCCAAAGCAAACAGACTGTGGTCAGTAACTTCCTGTAGTGAATATAATAACCAGCCGTTATATCCTATATCAGCATCATAGGCTCTCACTTTAGCCACCAAATGTCCTGCGTTCACATTCCGAGGAATCTCCTCCACACCTTCAGCAGTACCGTTAGAGCTGACTGGAAACAAGATGACAGGAGTGTTATCGTTCTGATCCAGAATGAAAACTTTCACTGTGACATTGCTGCTCAGTGACGGAGTTCCAGAGTCCATGGCCACAACTTGAAACTGAAAAGTTTTCAAAGATTCGAAGTCGAAACTTTTTAGGGCAGATATATGTCCATTATCTGAATTTATATTAAGGAAAGATGCCATATCGTTATGTCGTCCATCTCTAACTATATGGTAGGACAAAGCAGCATTGTCATTTAAATCTCTATCAGATGCGCTAACAGAAAATATCGACTTGCCAGGCTCATTATTTTCTGTTAGATATAATTCAATCGGATTATGCAAGAACTCTGGACTGTTATCATTCACGTCTGATACCATAATACTCAGAGTTTTAAGCGTGGACAGGGGCGGTTGACCACGGTCAGTGGCTGTTATAGTGATGTCATAATGTGAAACGGACTCTCGGTCCAATTTATGTTTTGTAATTAACGAATACATGTTCTCTTGGAATGATGGCTTTAACTCAAACGGAACATCATTTGAAAGGCTACATACAACTCTGCCGTTCATTCCCGCGTCTTTGTCTGTAATACTAATTAGAGAAACAACAGCACCCGGCTTTGAATCTTCAGGAACCGTGTTGGATAAGGATGTCACCTCTATCTGAGGTGCGTTGTCATTTAGATCCAGCACTTTGATGATTACTCGACAGTCAGAACTCATTGGAGGCTGACCTTTGTCCGTAGCACGGACATCTATTTTGTAAACATCAACATTCTCAAAATCAATATGACCTTTAACACGAATTTCTCCTGTGGCTTTATCCAAACTAAATAAATCATACATGTGAGGCTTAAGTTCAGTGCCAAATAAGTATTCGATATCTCCATTTGCACCGTCGTCCTCATCAGTCGCTGTAACGTTTAACACAACTGTTCCAGCCTCGACATTTTCAGGTAGCATTACAGAGTAGACTTCTTGGCTAAATGTTGGATGGTTATCATTTGAATCCAGAACTGTCACTGTAACATTAAGAGTCCCTGATCTTGGTGGGCTTCCGCCGTCAACAGCTGTTAGAATCAATTTGTGCTCGGACAGTTTTTCCCTATCGAGAGGCTTTTGTAAAACTAAAAATGGTATTTTGTCGTCTCCCATTTCTCGAATCTGCATACTAAAATGTTCGTTGTGGTTTAATTTATAAGTACGCACAGTGTTCACAGCAACATCTGGGTCCCTCGCAGCTGGTAATTGGAAACGCTTGCCAGTGATGGTAGACTCGTATATTTCTAAGATTTTCTCTTCCTCTTGAAAACTAGGTGAATTATCGTTTACATCTGTTATTTCAACTCCTACATAGTGTATTTCTAAAGGGTTCTCGACCACCATTTTTAGGTTGATTAAACACGAAGCAATGCTATCACACAGCTCCTCTCTGTCAACATTAGAGTGGACATAAAGGACCCCATTGTTCTGATTTACCTCAAACAGACCATCATTTGATCCTGAAACAATACGGAACCGCCTGTCCACCAACGAACTGATGTCAAGTCCCAAATCCTTAGCAACATTTCCAGCAGCGGTTCCCACTTTTACTTCCTCTGGAATTGAATATTTGATTTGCGCAAAAACCTGCTCTGCGAAAAGCAGCAACACCGACAGTCTCAGAGCAACCCACGAATAATGCATTCTCCGCTTTTGTCCTTCGGGTTCCATCTTTTCAAGACGTGTCCAAGCAGGAGTCGTTACCAATACTCACCAATAGGCCCTACAAATAAATATAAGCAAATTCCATGCCTTCAGGTTAACAAAGTATGAAATATATACGAGCGTCCAAAATCATGTTAGATCGCTTTCTCTTTCCAATGTGATCAACCCTTCCAAAAAGGGGTAGGGACAAATCTACAAACTATAGACTTTCGTTATGAGACACTGACACCATGTGGATCCAATCCGTGATTTACAGAGACTCCTGACTCCTGAGGGCTAAAATGAAAAGAAACCCTGTGATGGAACAGAGAAAAATGTGCAACAACTGAAGCGAACACATTTCAGCACCATGGACAGTACTATTCATTTACAAAATATACTGTATATATATATAGGCTAAGGCTACCATAAAATACAAGATCCAAAAGAGAAATTAGACATTTGCCCGGGACCCAAACAGTGAAAATAGCAGATCTACAAGCTCACAATGCGTGAACGCGTTGTGAGCTTGTAGATCGGCTATTTTCACTATAGTTCTTAAACATTTGTTTTGCTGTGGTGATTGTGTTGATTGTTGTGTGATTGACAGCTGGACATTTGGATGTTGGCTGCCTGGAGTCCCCTGGACACTAATTGCCCTCTCCAGGTGCGCACGCTGTGTGTGGTCTGCCCAAGACAGGTAATAGGTTATGTTTGCCTCGATACAAATTATGATTTTACACCATTGCATTGTGTTTTATGGATAGCCTATAAGCTGTATTTCTTAAAGTGTTATAACTCCGGTATTTTATTCCAGTATTTAACTTTTAACCTGTTCAGACAATTAACCTGTCCTAACAACAACAAAATAATAATGTTTCAAGCTCTAAGTGTCTCCCAGTTGGACATTTTATTCTGAGTAATAGTAATTCTGTTACATAACCACCAGGGAAATGAATGGGCTGAAATGTCAAAGTTTGACAGAGGGGGGAAAAGGAATCTATAAGAACACAGGGAAAGGCATAAACCACCAAGACTACATTCTGGCTCTTTTGTCTTTCACTCCCTTTGAGGCTAATTATCAAAAGCCAATATTGAGTCCACACCTCAAAATAACAAGAGCTGTTCACGAAGTTAAATTTGTTCCAAGTCAACAATGTGCAAAATTATATTTCGTTTGAAGATAATTTATAATGAATATTAGACTACTTCGTGGATTATTATTAATGTAATAATTACCGTAGTTAATTGTCCTAATTATATTCTCTCAAAACGCCAATAGCGCCAGTGCGCCACCATTATTTTGGTCAAATAACAATATAATAGGCCTAAAAGCCTACACACCGTTGGAAATATTAATGTTTTTATTATTAGTATTTTTTATTTTTTTCGTCCTGAAACGTATAGGCTATACTATAGGTATGAATCAGTGCTATCCAGAAATGCACAATACCAACATTTTAGCCTGCAGGCGATTGGTTTGCAAATAATGGCGTGGTTCCCTGTGGATCACTATGTGGAAACCCATATTTGGGCATACAGTATCTGAGATTATGAATTCACAAAACCTGGAGAACACGGAAAAAAATTAAAACATGTGACAACTATTCGCAGATTTGCTTATCTGGCAGTTAAACTGAAATGTGGCGATGGTCCGTTGGATCTGCCCGCAGTTGTTAGATTAGCCGTGGACACTGGACAGACAGACACACAGGCAGATTGACTCAAACGATCAGAAGTTATACAGCTCGACCGCCAAATGCAGTTCGGTTCAGCACCACGGACAGCGAAACACCGACTCCCATGTAAAGCAGCCATGTCTAACCCATTTCCTTTTAGATAGGATAAACATAGTAAGGATAAACATGGTATTGAGGCACTAAGTTGTTAAACAGGCCGCGAGGAGCTAAGCGTGGAAGGTAAAGCACACTGGCACACGACGAATTCAGGTCCACTCCAATCCATGCGTTTGACCATTTATTCTTCCACACGTTAAGTTACAGTAGTTCCCACTTCCCAGCAAACTATTGACTAACGTGGTTGTTGTTGTTGTTGTGATAAGTGGCGTTTTAGCGGTCAACAGAAAATGTCGCTCCCAAGTCCAAGCTCACCCCTTCTCCATCCAGATTCCAGACTACTGAGCCCAGGTGAACGCCATACAAGTTATTAGTGTGGCAGCGCCCCAGCACAGGTTCCCACGCCCACCACATCCTAACAGTGCAGTGCCTAATCTGTCAATAGAATATGCATGCTTCCACATCAATAATAAAACCCAAATATATCGCATTATGGCTCCTACACATGGCATTAATACATCTTAATTTATTTTTTGGTTAGTGGAAGTTGTTTGTGTGATTATAAAGTCTAGGCTGTCCTGTACGCCTATATGTGACAGTCATACGTTTTATTACAAACTGTTATATTATAGAACATAATGTTTGATAAACTTTTAGACAATGGAAGAATAATTTATTAAGGTTATATAATCCACTAGTCGTGAATGAATGACAAGGCGTAGCCTATTAGCATAATAGATTGAGTAACCAATAATTATATTATAATTGCTATTAACCAGCATGGACATTCATATTGCATTCACACAGATTGTACTGTGTGGCTGATGGTACACTCCCAATGTTCTACTAAAATGGTGAACAGTGACATCCTGCGGTTTAAAGGCGCATGTGCAGGTGTGCGCTGCATCTGCAATATTATTCCACCCCAATGCTCATTCTGTGGGAGCGGTGCCATACCGCAGTGGGTTACAGCCTACTTAATACTTATTATAACTCTATGGCTATTGGCTACTGCTAATCCTAACCATAGCCGCAGTGGGTTCCATGGGGACATCCTGAGTTGAGTATTTTACAAAAATAAAAAAGACTAACTCGATAAGAGTATGATCAACAGAATAATATCAAACAATCGGGACACCCCTGCCATCAGGACGTAATGTTGCTGGGCGCACGCACGCACGCACACATGCACTCCCTCGTTCAGCCCCGCTTGCTCCCGTTCCCACACCCTCAAGACTATTACCTCATAATGCGCCACCAATCTTATTAAAGTTATATTGTCGGAAGATAAAACAACAATATTTAGGTCTACCAAACACATTATCATCATCTGACAGGGTGAATGTTTGGATAACGGTACATGCTGATGCCTGCAGTTCCCGGATGCTGCAGAGCAAGGTGGGGGCTTGTTAGAATATCAAATTACAGGCTGCTTCAATGCACAGCGCAAGCTACAGCGAACAGGCAGTGCGTTGCCATGGAAACGGAGCTCCGCGAGGCAGGTCACTGGCCGTGGTGCTGAAAGCAGGCACGGCAGAGGGAGAAAGGGAGAGGGGGTGGGACGCAGGTGACGTGGCTGGCTGCTGTAGACAAAGGAGACTGTCTTTGTCCTCCGTCTCCACTCTGGTCGTTTCCAAAAGCATATTCATCATTTATGTAAGATACATTTCCTTAGCTCACCCTTATGCGGCAGTCTTGTTGCCCAAACCCCCACCCACCCACACAGTGTCTGCCATTCTTCACATTACTTATATGGATGAACAGATATACAATTTAAATAACGAGTAACCTCATGGATGCTTTTCTTTAGAAGAACATGAGCTTGGTATTTATGCTGACTGTTTGCACAGAATGCCTTGCTCTTATACACGCATACCTCTCCTCCAGACAGTACATCTCCATGCAAAGAATAAACATTTTTTGCAAAAGAGGTGCCGCAGACAGAGAGCTATACTGCCAGTGGTTGCACAGTCTGTGTCACTGATGGTGCTGCCGGCTGGTGGTCATGTTATGGAGAAGCTGGTGTGTCGGAGCGTTAATGTGTTATGTATCAGTGTGTTAGTCTGTCAGTGGCTCAGAGAACCGGAGAGGAGGCATGTGTGAGAGTCTCATATCTGGGTCAGGTGCAAGCAGTTAAGAGTATACAGCAATCCTAAGGGAGGGAATGCATCAGTAATTTAACAAGGCTTATTATTCAATTCACTACAGACATTTCAAATTCAATACTATAATATAATGGAGAAAAACTGGAGAGAGATTGTGAGGGTCATAAGGGATATTATAGCTAGGTCAGTGACTATATGAGCCTAAAGGTCATGCTCTGCAATTTACCTCATGGGAAGATGTCATACACACAATTGCACATTTAGATTTTTACTACCTTCAGAAAATGATAGCAGACGTGGCTTGCTGACTGGACCAAATCAGCACCGTCATTACAGACAACTCCGTCACTGGGCAATATTACAGTTGTTATTCACACTAGCACCCCTCTGTTGACCTGATGCAATTCAGTGTCAATATGTTGGTGTAGATTATTTTACAAACCAAGATAATACCAGATTTACTGGGACTTTCACAATGTTGCTGCAGGAGTTACAACAGTCAAACAATCGCAACACAACATGAGACTAGTAAACCATGAAGTTATGCACAATGCAGTAATTCATAAGATTCTACAAGTTCCTGTTTGCTTGTTTGTTTTCCTGTAACACATTATTACAGAACAGAAGCACAGATTAGACAGTGATACTAACATCTTTGCTTTGCATGGTTCAGTTAGTCACCTCAGGGTAAAGGCCCCAGATGTCTGCTAAGACTTAAATGAGCCGATGTCAGGACAGAGCAGATGTGTGAAGCTGATACACCTTAATGGTTCACTGTTTCTAACAACCAAGCACACAGAGCAAATGCAGAGAAATGGAGAGACAGAGACAATATTCTTTATTTCTGTATTTTGCTGACACAAAGTCCCAATATCAGAGGAGTAAAAACATTAGACAATAGAAATATATACTTTTTATCAGTTTAATACAGAAAAATCGATAAGCAGGTTACTTTATTTTGAACCCATTTAGACCTGAGGCCGGTTCTAAAAACGCCTTCTAAAGCCTAATTCCTATTCAAAAAATGTTAAATAAATTATTTTGCTATATGTATAGCAACAACTAATGAGACACAGAGGTGTCTCCCGGATTGAAATGTATAACAACTTATAGGTTACAACAGGTTCAATTGTAACTAGGAGAATTCAGAACTGCACACTTATAACTGGCTTACATAACTCTTGAGTTAATCAACAAGAACCTACCAACACAAAGACGTGTGTGTGTGTGTGTGTGTGTGTGTGTGTGTGTGTGTGTGTGTGTGTGTGTGTGTGTGTGTGTGTGTGTGTGTGTGTGTGTGTGTGTGTGTGTGTGTGTGTGTGTCAAGAGCACATACAGAGAAAGTGAGAGGGAGACAGACATTTTGTTCTAGTTTCAAGGCTTTCCTCAGCTAAATTGTGGACAAAAGCAGTTGACATTTTAATGCATACCTACTGTATATTGAAGTATGAGACCTACACAATGGTGGAGCAAGGTGTTTCACCAGAAAAAGGTACTCATTGTTTAATATTGTCACATTTGCACCACCTGATATCAGAAAGTCTGTTAAAAAAAATTAGTACACTATAATATGTGGGACGACAGGTGATAATAACTGCAGATTAAACATTGAAAGTGGTGTAATTGATATGTTAAAATAAGTGTCAATTACCTCTATATTCTGATACTATCATAATATAGAGCTTTAACCTTTTAGCAAACAACTGCAAATCACTTACACCACCTTTAAATAAGCCACAAATACACATACTAAGGCCCGAGTATCCTTTAAAACAAGATAGCATGCGCAACACAGTGCTTCATCAGGCTGCACATGAGAGCTCAGACCGACGGTTTGAGAATGTTCTAGTTGCTGGTTACACATTGACATTGGCCCAGGAACAGCAGCTGGCATCCATCCCAGACACATTGTGAGTCATACATTCTAAGAACATGAGCCAAGTCAGGTCATTGGATATTATACTTAACCCCTCTTAACCCTTCAGCTCATATCTTGGAAACCAGAGCATCATATCAGGAAAGAAGCAGAGGAAGGAACTAGGCTAGGCAATATATTGATATTAAACTTCTCTTATTGGAAACCTGTTGAAAGGGACTGTCCCTTGTGTACAAGATGTACAAGTTGCATTCCTGACGACATCCTCTGTTGCTTGGTGATTGACGTATGCTGTCCATTGCAGATCCTCAATGCTAAGCTTTCAATCAGTTTGCCTTCACCTACAGACGTCACTGGTGGTCTTGCGTATGTTTGCCACAATGCTATGAACTTGGAAGCTTGGAGGGTCTATGATGATGTATTAAGTTAATGACTTACTGACCACCTCCCCATCTATTGATACAAATATGTTCTTTCATAACCCTGATCTGATTCTAAATGCCAAATAGGTTATGTAGGCTACTACAGTACAACGTTATGTGTTCTATAGTAATCTCTCACTACACTACGTATTTAGTTTTCTTTTTTTACCGAAAGGGTTCCCAGATAGTAGTCAGGGTAAACTAGAATTTGGAAGATGCTGGAGTGGAAATCCTATCCATGCATTAGATTTGGGGGTCAGGGGTGAGTGAATAAGCAGTTGAGATGGGATACAAAAAATCAATTCAGTCAGATAGCTACTGGCTTGTTGACCTCATATCATAGCATCGCTACAATAAGACATATTGACATCATATATTTATGCAACTTAATTTTCTCCATTGTTCCGATGACTGGATTGACAGAATATGTCATGTTGTTGTGGTCAAATTGGGCTCATTCCATGCATTTAATAACATAACTGCAGGCATATTATATCTTATATCACTCAATAGCAGCCGCTGTCTCCCGACTATAGTTTAAATCCCACAGTTTAGGTAACAATAAAATAATATTTACTTAAACACACACACAGACGTAAAATGTGTTTCTCCTTGTAGTTTTTGCACTTTCAAAAAAAGGAACATTTTGTCACATCCTTAGTCAACAATATTCAACAGCTCCGTTGCTAGGGAAAACCTGCATTGACAATCTAGGTAATGAAACATTTTCATTTTCAAACGTTGCTTGGGTACAGTGCGGCCCAAAATGAAATGGCCCCTTCACTCTACCGAGGAAAAAAAAGTATAAAGAAAAGGTACCTTATTTGTGGATTGTCTGTGGATTGTCTGTGGTGACCAGCTCAGTAACATCTCCAAACAGGGAAACTAGCAGCGTCCAACCCCTGTAGGTATAATCAATCTCTCCTTCTGTGTTCCACGAGTATTGGTAGTAACTGCATTTTGTAAAAAGGAGACAGGATACGGTGGAGTTAGGTGGAATAACAACTTTACTCATAAGCAAGGATAGTACAGACGTTCTACGTCAAAGCATGCTTGGTCCAGTGGTTCTCAAATAGGGGTCCGGGGACCACCAGGGGTCCTTGAGTGGTTTCCAGGGGGTCCCCAGCTAAATATGTTAATACTTTGAGCATATTGGTTGAATCGGCGGTTCTGGATAACTGGATATCCGAACCGCATTGTGAGCTGGTAGAGCAGACATTTTCAAAAAATCCGGAAAAGTATTCAGTATTCAAACGATGGGGGGGACAAAATTTACAAAATCTTTTCAGATGTAATTTGGGGGACCTTGACATTAAAAGGTTTGAGAACCACTGGAACATGTTCTTACCGATCGTGCCTGTCGGCCTGCCGTTGTATTGAGTGTGGTGAAGGGAAGGTGAGCATGGGGGGGGGGGGGCTACTGGTAAAGAGATGGTCACTCTGTTCCTCTCCCGGCTGCTGGTTCACTGCCGCAGCTGTTCATCTGTATGAAAGTACAAATATAGACATGAGTGTATATCCACAACCTTCACTGGCTCCCAGCAAAACACAGAATCGACTTCAAAATACTGATCACCACCTACAAGGCCCTTAAAGGGCCTACACCATGCTTTTAAAACTATATTTTTTGTATAAATATATGCTCAAAATTGAGTCTTAGACAGGTTTTAACCCTAAAAAAACACTCTGACCATTCTTTTTGTTTGTTCTAGCTCTACTATAATGAGGCTCTCCAGCTGCAATACCAAAACGGCCTCTGTTTGCTCAGGGGCGCATCTAGTGGGGTTTTTCCAGAAAAAAAAAATTTTTTTTGAAAAAAAAAAGTTTTGAAAAAAAAAAAAGTTTTTGAAAAAAAAAATTTTTTGAAAAAAAATTTTTTTGAAAAAAAAAAAGTTTTTTGAAAAAAAAAAAGTTTTTTGAAAAAAAAAAGTTTTTGAAAAAAAAGTTTTGAAAAAAAGATTTTTTTTGAAAAAAAAATGTTTTTTTGACTGCATTGCATTTTTTTGAAAAAAAAGTTTTGAAAAAAAAAATTTTGAAAAAAAAATTTTTTTGAATTTTTTTTTTTTTACTGCAAAAAAAACGGGTAACGAGAGTGACGTCACTCTCGTCAACTCTCAGAACAGCACTGTTCTGAGAACCCGTGGAAAGCTTTTCATCTCTGTCTGCCCAAAACCAGAGAAAGACACAACGGTCAGAAATAGGACTTTGTGAGGATAGAAGGTGCCAGTGGGACCCCAAAAAAAGGTTTTAAAATAGAAAAAGTGAAAATTCATGGTGTAGGTCCTTTAACAACCAGGCTCCCCACAACCTCTCTGACCTCAAACGCCATGTCCCCTCCCGCTCCTCAGGTCTGCTGATGCCAACACCATGAAATAAAAAAACGTACCTGGGGTAACCGGGCTTTTTCAGTTGCAGCCCCCACCCTTCGGAACTCACTCCCACCTCACATCAAAGCCACACCCTTGCCATATTCAAAGCTTCCCTCAAAACCCACCCCTTTAGACTTGCCTTCCCTGCATACCTCTACTCTCCCTTTGTGCGCCATTAATCTTAGCCTTTTATTTTCATGTCCCTGCAAAAGTTTTAGCTCTTATATCCGTTTAATTATTATCTCCTAAATAAAGTGGTTTATTTACATGTTTTATTTGTTTTGTAAAGTGTCTTTCGGTACCTTGAAAAGCGCTATATAAGTCTGATGTATTATTATATCTTCTTAGCATGGGATTCGGAGACCCCCAGGGGTCCTTGAGGTAGTTCCAGGGCGAACCCTTCAAAATTAGTGAACACAGCATACAAAATCAGTTTAACCACTTTAACCCTATCAATCTACTTATAAATGGCTCCAGCACACAACTTAGCCATGGGGTGGCCGTGGCTAAGTTGTTAGGGAGCCTTCCTGGAGAGCCAGAGCTCCTGGTTGTCACAGATACGATTTCCGGTCAGGCAGCTATGTGTCGATGTGTCCCTGAGCAAGACTCTTGACCCCTAATTGCTCCCCAAGCGCCACATATGGCTGCTCACTGCATGGGTAAAATGCAGAGAATAAATTTCACTTATGTGCAAATGTACTGTGACAAACAACCCCCCCAAGGAGTGGGGCCTGTATTATTATTATTATTATTATTACTTGTTGGATCACAAAGCTTGAGCTTGGCATGCTATTCTCAAAAAGTCTCAAGATTTTAAACATTTAACACCACAAATCTTGTATGGGGTCCCTAGATCTACAAACGCACAACAAGATACAGACGCACTGTGACAAAACTCTTATTGTCAACTACAATTAGACTAAAACTAAAACATTTCAGATGACTAAAATATGACTGAAACTAAAGGAATTTTATTCAAAAGACAAGGTTTGCTGTCCAAACATTGGTTTCCAAGCTAAATATCCCTGTCACAAACATACACTGTGCTCACACCTCAATAAAATTATATATTGTGCAGACTGTGCACAGCGGAAAACAAGAGACCAGAAGAATACATAGTGTGATAGGTCTTCCTTTATTTTCCTGGACAAATTAGTTAATAGCCATAGGTGGCAATCATTAAAACATAGTGTTTAACCATACGCTTGTACTCCTGGCTCTCACTTCAATCTGTGCTTGTTAGTGTGGTTGCCCAGAGTACTTTCTCTCTTTCCATCTTTCTGGATAAACTTCATTTTGCCGCACAACTCCTACCAAAACTGTGAGGAGTTGTGCTCATCTGCTTGCATTTTGCTAAGAGATAGGCCTATGTTATATATAGTTAATTTATATTCATTTATTTGTGAATTAATTTTGTCCATTGACTTGAATGGGAAAATGCAAAAAAAATTAACTTTTCCCAAATAGCCTATGAAGATGACTGACATCATGGATGTGGTCATAGACCACATGAGACGGACACATTATGTCCATATATGGGCATTCCAAGATATGGGCTTAATGACATCAGGGATCTCCATATATAGGCATAAAATGGACAAGGACTGACAGATCTCCATACAGTATATGGCCATTAATTTATTAGAATTAATTTTCCCCTTTGACTTGAAGGGGGAAAATCAAATGATAAGTAGCTTAAGACGGAATTCATTTGTGTTACTCGCGTCACAGCAACCACACTTGCAATTTCCCAGAATTGCATCTTTCTAGTTTTATATTATCCTTGCTTCTTTTGTTTAATCCGCCAGCCAGCCTACAGGTCTGGAACCGGAAGTTCAGTGAAATGGTTTTAAGTCTATGGCAGCCAGCCTGACCAGCTTGTGAACAAACACCATTTCTGAACGACGTCAGTTCATCGGTTACGGAAATATAAAAGAAGACATATCACAGGTTGTTTTCCAATCAAAAGGTGCAAACAGTATTATTTTATTGAGGCATCTAAACAGCGGGATGTATCGTTTCTGGCAGTGTTGTCAGATTTTTGTGTGAGAGCAACTAGGGCACTTTAAACCTGTATATGCTACTGTATACACTGAAAATAGCAGATCTACGACTACAAGTGAGCTTGTAGATCTGCTATTTTCCACAACAAAAAATCTTGAAATATTGGAATATTTGTGAAACATTCTAACAACACAAATCTGGTACAGGCTTCCTGGCACAACACATTTTTAGATGGGGGTTAGGTAGCTCTGGTTCATAAGTGGAGTTCTCCCTAACGCTATGTTCCTCTACATCCCAAATCCTTGGCAAATCCGGAAAGACCTGTCGTCTGGTCAGAAAATAACAAAAACTGTTTCGCCCCTCACCAAACCAAAGGTATCAGTGGACAGTTGAAAGCTTACTCTACTTAGTGGACGCGGTCTGAGCCCCCCACCACATGATTAAGATACATTTCTAGGGCAAAATGAAAAATACTCTACCGGATGGAGACTCCATTTCTTCTAGTTTTTCACTATTTGTCTTCACCATCAGGGTCCCAACTCACTACTGCCGTTCAGGTCAGAGGACCGAATTACACAGAGCGGTGTCTCATTGGGTGTTATTCAACTCTGCGACGTTGGAAGCGCTGTTTAGAGAAAAAAAAGGTCTACAACCAGGAAGAGTGTCTCCATCCGGTGGAATATACTGTATATATATATGTATTTAGCCATAGAAATGTATTTTTATTGTGTGGTGGGGGGCTCAGACCGCGTCCACTAAGTAGAGTAAGCTTTCAACTGTCCAATGATACCTTTGGTTTGGTGAGGGGTGAAACAGTTTTTGTTATTTTCGGACCAGACGACGGGTCTTTCCGAATTTGCCAAGGATTCGGGAGAGGAACATAGCGTTAGGGAGAACTCTACTAACGCTATGGACCAGAGCTAGGGGTTGGGGACAAACACATTAATTTGGGGGTACATGACATATTTGAGAACCACTGATTAAAATTATTTAAACATTGTGAAGCAAGCCTAAATAAACAACTACGCTTTAGAAACAAGCCCAAAGTCGCTTATAATAAGCAGACATGGCAACACTGGTTTCTGGCTAAGCCGGATCGAGAGAGGTGTTGGCACGTTCAGAAACATTCTTTGTGCTCTTTAGATATCTCAATAATCTCAATAAACATATACAGTGTACAGTACACATCGAAAAGCAACACAACAGAAAACAATGTGTGATATGTATTTTTTCTTTTCATTTTCCTGGGCCAAGTAATTCACAAAGGTCGCAGTAGTTCAGAAATAGTTTACAGTTTAGGCATTTAGCAGACGCTTTTAATCCAAAGCGATTTACAATAAGTAATAGTGTTTGTTCTAAGCTATTCCACCATGGCCCTCATAGACTCCAATGTATTCCACAGCTGCAGTTGTGGCTTCCAGAATTGTGGGTACAGTAGTCTAGTCTCTACCTCCACAACTCCACTTTTTAGCTCAGCAACAGAACGCCTTTGTATCACTTACAAGTCTTTCCCTATTCTCCCTCATGAATTTGGTTACAACTATCAATTTTCTTTCTTTCCATGTGAACTTATGTAACACTTGTAGGTTATATTTCCCATTCTTTTTCATATTTGTTTTAATTGTATCTACGTTAATCTTGGAAGACCTGTCTTTTTCCTCTGAATGGGTTCCCAAATTGATCTTGGGGTCTCCTCCCATTGCATTGCTGTGCAGTATTGTCTGTTGCCTCGTAACAGTTTAACAACGTCTCACTTTTTGTATTGCATTTGAAGTATTATGTCCATTTGTAGCTGTTCTGACAGCCTCCTTGTTTGTATCTCAATCACAATTTGGTCTCTTATGAGTCCATCCTTAAAGGCATAGCCTATGTAACGTTTCCCTGTATTTACATAAAACAAATTTTTACCAATCATTTCCCTCTATACCTGCACTATACCAAGTTGTGTTAGCGCTAGATGAAATTTGAGGGAGGGCGTTCTCTGGCAGCAGCGGTTTGTTCTGTTAAAGGGATATTACACTTTCAAAGTCATTTTATCGTCTAATCAGGCTTTTATGAACACCCTGAACAGTTTTTAATTTGCTTGATTCAATATTTAGATATTTGATGTAAATGTTACCAGGCCCGACACGCCCAGGCCCTCTCCACACACACACCCATTGTAACTTCAAACTCCATTTTAACCGTGATAAATTCATTAAAAACAACCATTATTTTTTCTGGTGACTCAAACTACCCTCCTAATACGTGAGCAGGCCGTGTTTTTTCGATAACTTTTTTCATTTATTTTTAATAATCCATTTTTGTATTAAATATTTTTCATTTTCCCAAATAATTATTAAAAATTAATGAAAAAAGTTATCGAAAAAACACGGCCTGCTCACGTATTAGGAGGGTAGTATGAGTCAACAGAAAAAACAACGGGTGTTTTTAATGAATCTATCATGGTTAAAATGGAGTTTGAAGTTACAATGGGTGTGTATGTGGAGAGGGCCTGGGCGTGTCGGGCCTGGTAACATTTACATCAAATATCTAAATATTGAATCAAGCAAATTAAAAACTGTTCAGGGTGTTCATAAAAGCCTGATTAGACGATAAAATGACTTTGAAAGTGTAATATCCCTTTAAGCACAGGGCAGGGCAAAGTAACATACTATGCTTTTAAGTGCTCAAAGGCTGCAATATTTGAACTTCTGCTAACTTGTGCACAGCTGTGATGAATGCTTCTGCACTCTTGTTGATGAGTTCATGTTAAACTGAGCTCTTTCAAGTCAGATGCGACGCAGTGTGAGCTTATAGATCTGCTATTTTCAAAAGATTTGTGTACATTTGAAAACTGAAATGGGACATTTTGCATAATGAGTAGGCTACTTTTAGCCCCATATAGAACCTCACCCGTCGCTGCATACTGTTGTGCTCCGAGATGAGGTCCTAGAAAGGTGGCCTAGCGATCGCTGGACTGCCGCAACAACGAGTTGGAAAACACTCGAAACGAAATGTTATCCAAAAAGTAAAAGCTCCCAGACTGTGGTTACCTTTATTTTTCTTCCTATCGCCAAAATAAAAGTCTGGGTTTCCGAGGCTAGTGGTTACCTAACATCGGTACATAAAACATGAACTTAAATCGCTAGTTCTGTAATGTTTTCCCATTCAACTGGAACTCCCCCGGCGGCACTTTGCCTGTATCTGCTACAATGGGAAAGATGCAGTACTTGCACCTGCCGCCGGGGGCTTTTCTGAATTTAATGAGACTAAATAAGCGATTTAAACCGTTTTCCCAACGCCGTGGTTGATGTTTTATTTACCAAGGTTAGGTAACCACAGTCTGGGAGCTAGGAACTACATTTACTTTTTGGATAAAATTTCGTTTCGAGTGTTTTCGAACTCGTTGTTGCGGCAGTCCAGCGATCGCTACGCCATCTTTATAGGACCTCATCTCGGAGCACAACAGTAAGCAGCGACGGGCTAGGCTACTTTAAGTTTTACTTTTGGTACTTTAAGTAGCCTACTTTTACTCTACTTTGTACATTTATAATGCTGGACATCGTTCTACTTACAGAGAGTATTCCTATATTGTAGTATTTAAACTTTTACTTGAGTAATGAATTTGAGTAGCCTACTTTTTCTACCACTGCCATGCATGTCGGTCGACGCTCCATCATACTTACCTCTCTCCCCTCCTTCTCGAGCAAACTTGCTGGCTTCAAGTTCTGCATTCAGTTTCATGCTTCTCCGCTGTATCAATTTCTTACTGAGAACATATTTTACTCTCAGGCTAATAATAGCACCATGTGAGACAACAAGACGCACGGCACTCGACTGTCTGGGGGCGGAATAATAACAACTTTACTCTCAAACCAGAACCAGTGCATCATGGGTAATGTAGTTTAGTCTATAATCGTAGGCTAGCTTTAGGAATGCGATGGAGTACACTCTCACTGGGCGACCGTGTGCATGTGGGCGTTTTTTGTTTTGTTTTTTACTTGCGGTGTAAAAAAATAAATTATATATATATATATATATATATATATATATATAGGATCTCTCTCTCTCTCTCTCTCTATATATATATATATATTTGGGTCAGTGACGTGACGCCCCAAAAAACATGTTTTTTAAAAAACTTTAAATAGCAGGCATAAAAATTATTTACTTTTGTTCTACTCACTCTCAACTTTATGGAAACACATTTTGTTTTTAGATATTTTATTGGAATCAGACTTTATTGAGCAGTTTGTTGTACTTGTGCCTAAAACCGTCATCTGGTGTGACATGACAATAATTGTTCATAAAATGAAAATGGAGTACACCTTTCTTAAGTTACTCACTTTATCAAAGTCCTTTATCATAACTAACCTGTGATCCACTATAGTTTTGTGAAAATTAATTGAATCTGTATATTTTTTTCATAATCAACACTCTGTGTGAGGCCCATGTTGTCGATCTTTCAACATATTTTAATTTTATTCTGACAAAAACTTTCTTTAAAATTACACAAATATTTGTGACTCTTCCTGATACTATTTTCTATGTAAACCATACACATTTTTTCGGTTTCATCATTAATAAAGGTATGATTTCTCACTATTTGGAATGTCACACCAGATGACTTAGTGTCACACCAGATGACCATATCTTCATGTGTCAAAGCAAACTGTGTTTTAACCTACCTATTAGTGAGTACTGAACTTTACTGATTGATTAAACAATTACCCAGGAAAAACAGCAACAGTAAAATTGCTTTAACATTAAATAACATGGCCTTAATATTTCTGAACAGGATAGTATTGTTGGGCCTTAACATAGGATAACAAAGAATTGTAGTAGTAGATGGATGATGAGGATGTGCACAGGAATGCTACGCACACCTAAGTCTTCTGCCGGCCCACGGCAGAAGGATCTTAAAGAGACAATAAGGTGCATAGCCACACTGGGAGCCAAGGCAACATTTTATTAACACCAATTATTGGAAACAACTCAGCATTCAGGTGTATTACTTTTTTCCGAAGTCTCCTGAACTTGAACACAGCATTTTGAGTTGAACAAATTTATTTACGAATCATGTCGTTACACCACATCTCCACTAGCTAAAGAGTGATGGGTTGTGCAACTCCGAAAATAGCTGATCTACAAGCTCTCGCAGCACAATGCGTTGAGAGCTTGTAGATCAGCTATTTTCGCTATGTTTGTCTCGGGTCCTACCTTACCTCATTGTCCAGTCCAGTGAGTGAAAGTACAAAAGTATTAGATTAGATTAGAATAGACATTTAGACTGCATTGTACATCAGCCAGTCACATTTGGTGAGGGTATAGACATTTAGACTGTATTGTACATCAGCCAGTCACATTTGGTGAGGGTAGCAAACCGTTTGCCCTGTTGCGGTTCTGCTATGCCACAGACAACTTCCTGCTCTTTGTAGAAAATGCAGTCTCGCCCCTTTGGCCAGACAAAACCATTTTTCATTTTTCCAAGTTGATTCATGCAGTTTATCTCTAGCCCCTCCTTATTAATGGTAACAATCTGCCCCACATATGGCTTTCCCTCATATTTGATTATGACAAACTGTCCTTGTGTGTATTCATCTGAGGAGGTGTCTGAATCCTCAGCTTGGGCCTCTCCAATAGATGCACTTGTGTCCAGCACCTGAGTAGAAGACCTTCAGGAGGAGACATTTAAATGTAATTTATTTGTCAGGTAGATTGTTTTTAGTAGTAAAATGTAATTACTAGCAAGTCCTCAAGTTTGCCAAGTATGTTATACTCACTGAGCTCCGGAAGCTGTTTTGGGCCTGCAGCTGACCTGGGAAGGGGGCAGTTCCGCAGATGGGCCACCACTTAGTTAAGGAAGAAAAGGAATGAATGGATGACATAAGTTACTTTATTGTCATTAAACAGGTACAATTACAGGTATCATAAAATTGGCAAAGAGAATGATTTAGTTATACTTACTCATCACTTGTCTTGTCACCTGGCACCTCAGCCCTGGAGACTTGGTCGAACTGTAATTTCCGTGGGTTGTGACAGGTGCAGATCTGAGGAAACTGGCAGAAACAACTCAGGTCTCTGTAAACTATCTTTCCCGGGAAGATAGAAAGAACCTGGTGCGTAGTGCTGATGCCAGTCACTGGACGCACTGATGGAGGGACCATTTCATCCATGTTGGATATCTTCTCTTCTTCGATCCACATGACAGTGACTTTTTCAGAGGACTTCTGTAAATACTCACACAGATCCCTCGGTGTTTGTAGGTCACTGCCTCCGAGGACATACATGTCTGCCTTACGCTTCAGCACCCCTCCCACACCATCAGGTGCGCCCTTTCCATGGGAACGCTCTGAAAAGTTCCAGGTGACCCTCTTGAATCCCCATGTATAAGGAATGCTGCTCATGAGGAAGCAGTTTGTGCGATTCCGGTACTGGGTTGCTGGCCCATCACTGAGGACATGCAGGGTGTCAATTGCATTGTCTTGTTTTCCTCGGAAATCATCAATAACTGGCTTGATGTGTGCCCACACAGCACGCTCATCATGGCGTAAGGACTGTGAAATGGTGGCATAGCACTGGGAGCCACTGACTGAGTAGGCAACTCCGGTATGCACTGTTGCCTGCTACCTATTGCCACCAAAATGAAACGCCTGAATCTCTGTGTTTAGTTTACATGCATAGTTCTCAGAAAAGTCTATATGCAAGACCATTTCATTGGGTTGGATGCTCTCCTTGATGTGTCTGAACTGCTTCACCTGATGAAGCCAGTTGAGCTGATGACTTGCAATCGCACTGAGCCTCTGGTTGAACACATCAGTGAGTTCTCCATGTTTGTGTATTTTGGAAATAATAAAATCACATTTTCTGTACAACCCATTTTCTGTTGTCAAGTGTCTTATATTAACTGCTTATAACGGATAGTTATTATAAAGTGTTACCACAATATAAGGTTTAGGTTTCTGTGAAGGGGTTTCTGCTCTGTCTGATGAATTTGCTGTATCACCGAATGAAGCTAAATTAAATTATGTAAAAATGTTTAAAACGTTGTTTTAAACATGTTAAAATGTTTTAAATGGACAAAAGAAACATGGGACTTGTTATTTATTGTTATGTCTGTAGGAAAATACAGTATATATCATCTGGTGTGACAATCAAGTCATCTGGCGTGACAAGCAGATATGTCACACCAGATGACGAAGTGTCACACCAGATGACGTTTTCTGCATTTAGGACTACCTTGAGGCTACCAGGTACACATTAGCATGCTAACAACATGCTAGCTATAACAAAACAACCTAGATTTACATGTAATTATGACCAAAGTTTCAAATAACTTTTGCTTTATTAATGAAAAAGGTGTCACACCAGATGACATCCAGAAGTGCCACACTTGTCAAAGTTTCAACAAGATGGCATTTCATGAAAATGTTAAAATCATAACTCACCTCAGACACCTGTCTTGCAGTTGTGCTGGGAGTGCTGAATAGCCTTACAGAAGAAGGACCTCTCTAGCCCAGTAGGTGTCCAAATTATTGCCTGTTTAATTTTTCCAAACTAGTGTCACACCAGATGATTTTGGTTTGGGGGACAAAATCTTTTTGATCAGAAATGACTGAAAACATTATGCTTGGACTTTGAAAAGATATAGGCTCACAAATAGACATTTTTTTTTGCCTAAATTCATTTTTAAATGAATTTTAGCAATTCTTTTTCTTAGTTTTATTCAAGTTCCCACTTTGAGAAACAAGGTCGGGACAGTCACACCAGATGACATTTACCATGTTTGGTTGAAGATTCTGAAGAAATGAGGAATGAAATGTTTTAATCTTGAGTAAGTTCACATAAAGCTTAATGTCCTGCACAATATTCAGAAGGTTTTTGACAAATATATTTTTTATTTATACATGTTTGACACCGAGGACAGCGAAAACGCTACGTCACGTCACCCACCCATATATATATATATATATATATATATATATATATATATATATATATATACACACACACACACACACACACACACACACACACACACACACACACACATTTGTCCGCGGACCCCCATCTGAAAATATTTTGTGCCAGGGACGAGGGACCCCAAATCTTTTTTCTTTTTTTTCTTTTTTCATATTCCACAAATGCCACTTTTTATAGCAGATCTACAAGTACAAGCTTGTAACTTGTAGATCTGTTATTTTCAAATAGAAAAATGATACCAACCACTTGAATGAACTTCACATTCTGAAGCTCTGCCCTGCTTCTTCCACATCCTGCTCTTCTCTCTCTCTCTCTCTCTCTCTCTCTCTCTCTCTCTCTCTGTGTGTGTGTGTGTGTGTGTGTGTGTGTGTGTGTGTGTGTGTGTGTGTGTGTGTGTGTGTGTGTGTGTGTGTGTGTGTGCGTGCGTGCGTGCGTGCGTGCGTGTGTACTTACTGTATACACACCCTCTATACTTTGGTCGCTGCAGCCAGGAGAAGTGCCTAGCATGCCCACATGCTTCATGGTGGTCCCCGACGTGGTGCTGCTGCAGGGAATGTGTGAGGGTTGGTCCCCTACTCCCCTCTGAGCAGTGCAGGAGTCAATGAGAAGTCTACATCTGGAGTTCCTGTGTCCTACTTACTCATCGAGTTGACAAACCCGGTGGCGGATTACAAAGTTATTGTATTGCTTGTCTCCACCTCTCCAGCCACCAAACCAGGAGCTCCTCTGACAGACAGAGGCTCTGACTCGTAATAATGCCTTATAATTATTATTGAAAACGAAAGGAAACATCCTCTGCCTATGAGAGGTCAAGACAATTAATAATTGACAATTTCCTAAAGAATGTGTTTGTTCAATCATATCTCTGCTATAATAGTGGCATTCTATCACGCCTGTCCATTTCCCTTTATAATGATGTCCTATTTGTAATGATCATGCATTTTTGGATCAGCAGCGCATCTGATGATTTGGCACAAATGAACAATCTGCCCAGGCCCTGAACCACCCACACCCATGGCACACACACGCTGACATCTTTGCTGACATTAATGAGCAGTAAATACAGGGCCCTGCTGTCCTGGATTATGTGCTCCTGGCACAAGGAGAGATGTGAGCCTGTCACTGAAGCAGACTGTTTGTCCTTGTATGGAAAGAAACAGACCAACTCAGATATAGGCAGGAACTGTTAGCTTTTATCTGAGTGCATAAAGAATGTTGTTGTGAGAAGGACAACTACGGTATGTGAACTGACCTCTTTATTATGACTCATTTACATTATAATCACTCCATTTATTTTTGATATGCATTTCATATGAGCACCACTCCACCAGTGGTGACTAAAGTACTCAACCCCAGCACTAAAGTCGAAATCTAGATACTCCTGGTCAAATATTACTCAACTACAAGTGAACATTGCTGTGTCAGATTTGTACTGGCGTAGGCCTACTTGCGTTTTAAACATTTTCCAAAGTACATACTTTAAATAATACTATAATTACTGAAAAGTACAAATTACAAAGTACACTTTCTTTTTAATATCAATCTATTGCTGTATTGATATACATTTTCCAAATAAATAACATTTTCCAGAAGAAAAATAGCAGATCTACAGGCTCACAACGCCTCACAATTCGACGTGTTGTGAGCGTGTACATGAGCTATTTTCACCACATTTGAAATAGGGCTTGGTTAATTTATATTGTCCTTTTTCCCTTCCTAAAGAATTTAATGTATTCAAAAATACAAATACTCAAGTAAAGCACTGATACTCCAAAAACGACTTCAGTACAGTACTCAAGTAAATGCACTTTGGGTCCACTGTTAAGTTCAGCATATATCCATTGTTTTGATGGATTTTTAGTAGTTCTATTTTCTGGTGTCCAGAACAGACATACATCCTGTGTACCTGTACAAAAAGCAAGGCAAGGTTTTTTACCTTAACACAATAAATCAGGTAATGAAAGCCATTAATAAACTGAAGGTTCCAAGTGCTGTCCAGGCATTTGGACAGAGGGCTTTCGGGTGACTCAGCATACGAGTCAGGAATCCAATCCACAGTAAAATAACTTACTAGTAAAGTAAAGCCAGACAGCAGTTTGACACTTCAAGATGGATTTCCATCCCTCTTGAGTGAGCGCCAAAATTGTTTGTCTATTCATATGAAATCTAGTCAAAACTCTGGTTCAGTGAGACTGAGAATTTAGGGTGTGTTGCATTGTGTTTCTCTCTCCCCCTTTGCACGTGTTGGACATTATGGACCAGAAGTTAATCTGATGGAGAATTCTTCAACATCCTCAACTGCAATCTTTTCAAAGCAGGCATGGCTCCATAAGCATGTATAACATAGAATGTGAATCGTCTTCAGATAAATAAGAGTTAGAATGAGATTTTAAAGATGTTATTGACTAATGTAATTATCAACTTCTGAAGCCTGACACTCAATATTTCTCCATTAACTGACTTGTTAGCCTGAACATGGCCTACAGCTTTCACAGGATAATGTAGACAGAAAACACAAAGACATCCAGTTGTAAATTCATCAAGTGTAATAGTCTATATTGCCGTTATATTTAACAGATCACCATACGATAATGCTCACTCTACATAACTTACATACTGTACCATCGATATTTACTGTACAAGAAGCAACTGTATGCTTGCCTTAAAATCCAAATAACTTCATACAATGGGGTGGGTGTGAGTTCATGATCAGAATTTTGGTTACGTCATTTTCTGTTCTTTTGCTATTACACCATAATTATCATTGCTCTTCAGATTTGTCACTCAAAGAATAAAGCATAAAAACAGTAATAGTAGTAAGTATAAGTAACATGTGTATGTATTTGTAGGTTGTATTAATGTTTAACAGTCATTCACTGATATAGCTCACATTTATACATTTTCAGTATATTAAAGCAAACATACTGTAAGGCTTTGAATATTTCATTTGCTGTAATCGCGTGCAGGTCTAAGTTTCAAATGTATGACATGATGTGAGAACACTTCGATATTCAGGAGCACCAATAGTTTGTCATAAAATCAAAAGTACATGGTCATACCGTATATGAAAATAGTTATGAGGAATCAATCGGTCCAGACTGAAAGACTCAATGGAATATTCAGAGTTGTGCTCATTTCAAATCGTCATACTCATTACGACACAGCCATTTTGGCAAAGTGAATCGGATCTCTTAGCAATTTGGCAGTGAATGGAATCTTGTAATTTGTGTTGAATTTCAATTCTTCACACACTGGAATGAAATCATGTCATTAATGTTCAATTACACTGCTAACTTTAAAAGAAAAAAAGGTCAAATGCAAAATTCCACACCTTTTACTTAACATTGAAATTATTAAACTGTATTCTTCCTAGAAGACTATGCTGTCCTATTAGTACAATGTTTAGCTTCGTTCACCGCTATTGTCTCGTCACAATGGAATCTTCCTCCAAGTCTTGACAATGACACAACAACGAGACCTAAATTGAGACAATGACTTGCTCAATATCATGTCTACCCTTAAACTATAAAAGTGTCTTGAATACTGCATGCAGAAACTCACTCTTTGTTGCCTGATAAGCTGATTAATGGAACCTATTCAGTCTGTCACATACTTACTTAGGCATGGCACACGCATATAAAGCACAAAGTCAAGTACACGACATATACTAAAAGCTACCACATTTACACAACACTGATTCCCTTATATCTTGTACTTTCAAAATCTCCATTGATGCTTTGCTCACATTTTGTAGATTTTTGTGCCGTTTTCCCCTCCTTTTTACATGATGTAATCCACAAAAAATGCGCCATTAGAACAAGAAAAAATAAAGTTGAAAAAAGGGCAATATCAAATTTTTACATTTAGCTTTGCGAGAGGGGATATAGTCCCTTAAAGGCAGTTCAACATTCCTGTGTCCGCTCTATTACTCCATGTTGTAGCTTCTTCAAATTTCCATTCCATACGCAATTTATTGTGCAGTCTTTGTCCTTGGGTTTTCTCTGCCGAAGTATGTTTTTATATCAAAGGCCTACAGTAGACTGATGGGTTGCAGCCATGCAGAGTCTTATCATGCATGATGAATGGACAGACATATTGTGTTGACTGGTTAAACATGTGCTTATAGGAAGATTGGCATGGGGCCGGGGGAGGAATTAAGGAGTCAGGGTTTGGGCAGGGGGAGTCACCATAGTGTCTTTTGGTCCTTCGTGGGCATGACAGTAACATGTCATAGCAAGGAACGAGCTCACAGGTCAAAAGGTGTTTGGTGGAACAGCATGGGGCTTCTCCTTTCCCTTCTCTGGGGCACCTCGTGGCATCACTCCAATGGACTGCTTGGGAAGGGGCCTTATGCGGAACTGTTGCTGCTGCTGCCGGTGGTAGATGCCTGAACATAGAAAGAAAGACAATTAGACAAATGTGGACAGGATCCAGAAAGCCTTGGGATTGGCCAGACTTTGACATGCCTCATGCAGCCGAGATCTGTCAAGTCAGACAGGGGCATCAGGCAGAGCAACAGAGTGGGTAGGGTGGGGGCAGGCCCTCGAATATGTAGTGATGTGGTGGTGGTGGTGGGTCTATCTATGAATACCATGCTCCAATATTATGTGAGGGACTGAGTGGTTGCTAGGTAACTGGGTGATTGGTTTCACTTTGCGTCTCCCCTGCACAAAGAACTGGGTCACAAATCACACTGCAGAAAACAGGAATTCACAAGTGTTGTGATCTCAGCATTTCAACGTTCAGCTAGTTCTAGTTCTAAACCATCTAATCACACAAAAAACACAACAATCAATCCCACATTCATTGTATTCCTAATCTGTACAGTGATGGGAATATAAAGGATGAACAGATTAATTTCACATGCACAGGGATGTTTTTGAAAGCACAAAAAACTGAATTAAAAATAACTTTATAGATTTATCATATTTTTCCACATATAAATTGTGAAAATAACAAAACAAAAGCAAGGCCAGGGAGAAGCAACACCTCACATGTACATCAGTGAGGTATTTTAAAAGTTGTGATAAATGAATTTCACATTAGCTTTATTCATTTTATATTCAATAATATTCATACTGTGAGCCCAAGGGACAGCCTAGTTCAGGGACTAGCTGTAGTCAACTCGGTGTGAGTGTTTGATACAAAAAGGTAATCTCTTGGGAGGAAATACCTTGAGACCCTGTAACCACGTAAACCCTTTATTAATAGAAAACAAATACTTCATTGACCGAGGTCAGCTCTGTGCTTGGCCTGCTCCTTTTCCCTCTACACCAAATCTGGTCACTGAAATCGGCCGTAGATCGTCTATTTTTGGTGATTCCCACCAGAATTGTTATGCTAGGGTTCATGTGGTTACACTGGATTACCACTTTAGCTTGATCCACTGAGAAAAACAGAGCAGAGATTATCGTTATTGTAATCACCACCATTATTATTATTATGGCCTCTGCTCTTTGCCCCCTGGGGTCAATCAATGTTATGAGAATAATCCACAATATGTTCTTATGACGTGTGTGTGTCACATTCTATTTACAGAGGGAAAAAGAGATGAGCAGCAGCACTAACTGCATGTATTCTTTCAATGACAGCACAGCACCTATAGCAGTAGTGCTCATTGGTTTATGCGATTATTAGACAGTTTAGTAGTGGCACTGAGGTCAAGTTAGTCGGTTAGTTATAGTTAGAGTAACCAGGCTGCTCAAATAGAAAAGTAATAATATATAGAGGTTGACTGAATGATCTTTAGCAAATCACAAAAGCCTCCTCCTTTGAGAGGAAGGGGGGGGGACTAGACAACAGAAAGAAGGGGGGGAAAGAAGAGGAACATTTTAAACTCAAACAATAACAAAACACTCAATTTTAAAAGATCATTCAAAAGGGGATAAATCCAGGGGAGTGTGAGACTCCTGCATACCTCCAGCTGCAGAGTGGACTTCCCTCATTTAGGATACTTTGGTGGGGAGAAAAGAAACAATCAGTCCAATGGTGAGCTCATTGCAAGAACGAAGAAATGAAACTAATATGCATGTACTGGTATCCTAGTACACAGTAAAATCCTCAGTGTTGATTTAAAGTCTGAGTTAAATTAACACTGAAAATGGTATGTGTATGAATGTCTGATTAATTAACACTACTTTTTATATATATATGTATGTCAAGGCACTATCAATAGAATATACTGTAAACCTTTTGTCCTGGGGGTATATAGAAACTAAACAAACAGAGACATAGTAATAGTAATTAATAGCAGATATAGGAACATTGTAAACAATCATGTCAGCATGTCATTCTGGAAAGGTGAGAAAGAGTCAAATAAATAGATGTACACACACCGGAATTCACTCAAGTAAACTACCAGTGGTTACTCCAGCCATACTTACCTCCTTTACAGCAGCCAGTGAACACGTGTTCACTCAGTTTTGAGGTTAACAAAGGACATTGACATAAAAATAGCTGAATGTCAAAGTTGCATGTGCACTGTATAGCTTCCAGTGTTTCAAACAGGGGTACTGGAGCGATGCAATGCTCTACACAAATACCCCCGACCCCCTTACAATGCAGCAGACTTTCTCCTGCTTTCTCTCCCACTATTGAGTGACGTAATGTAAGGAGGGGACGTACAGTAGCCCTCTGCACCAGAGAAGGGGTGTGGCAGGACTGATACTGTATACTAGACCACATCAAAGTTGGCTCCTGCTACTGTAACATATATACCGTACATAAAGTATACCATATACCACATATAGAATAAACATTTCCATTCATACCATAGCAATGCCGTGCTTCCCTGTCAAGCACAGAAGAGGAAGTAATCAATTCATGGGGGCCTTTAGGATGGGCTTGTCTGATATGAAAATATTTTGGTTATGTGCTCTCTACAGCAATAAGTGTCATCAGGTGCCCCAAATCCCAAAAAGTAAGTGGCTGTGAACATGAAAGTATTGCCCTTATGGGCCTTATGAATATGTAGTTGCTAAAGGTCTATACCGGGAGTGTCAATTACCGAACAGTAACAGTTACAGTATAGAAATGAATCAAGTAGATGAGTCTTCATGTCTCTCTAGTTTATTAAAGTTAGTAGGGTCACAAGCAGGATGTGGGGCTGGTGTAGTATTTGCTCTTGGCCGGCCGCTCTCGGGCCTTCTGTCCTGCAGTCTTCCCCTGCCAGTGCCACTACATATACTTTTACATACAGTATAAATGTTATATACTATACAGACTATATAATTAGTCGATGGCAGGGGAAATGTGCAGTAAACACAAGTTCAACATAAATACTGGGTCTATAAAGACAGCCTAAAAAAGTAATGCAAAAACCTAAGTCTAGTACAGGTATATCATTTAATTGTTTATTGTATGTTTATGTTGCTGTTGCCAGGTGTGTTATACACAACATTGTCTGTATTATTATTTCTGTCAAGTGACTGTAGCAATGCAGGCACAGCTGATACACTGAAATCTAGGCCACAGGCCAAAGTCACACACCACCATGTAACTCAACCAGTCGGAACAAATTAGTGAGGCTTTTAGTAGCAGGTATGGCAGCTGTGTACCCCAAAGAGGAAGAGATGGCGTCCCTGCTTGCTCCTTGCATGCAGGGAATGCAATTCACCAGTGAAATAGGGTCTGCAAGAACCATTTTAAAAATGGAATATGACATTTTAAAAAAAGAATATTGGGTACCTTTTAAATTTAATAAAGATTTTGTTTTTGAACAAGAAATCAATAATGTGTCTGTAAAATTTTAAAGAGTTGCAAAGAAAAGCAGAATAGCAGAATATCAGTGGTCCTCAACATGCGTGTCGGGACCCCCAGGAGGGATAATTTAAGGACTTTTAAAACCTTTTTAATACCTAAAAAAGGGAACAGAGAACAGACTATAAAAACTGGTCAAACATTGGCCAAATTGTCAAATGATATAAGAAAAGGGCATACATTGTGAAAATACAGTAGCAGATGTACAAGCTCACAACTACGAGGCGTTGCAAGCGTGTAGATTGACTATTTTCAGGATGTTTATCTGTGGAACCGAGTCAAACTAAATGTAATGCCTCAACTCCTACAATTCCAAGTGCTTGTCAGGGTGGGGGGTCCCCAGTTCAAATATGATTATTTTAGGGGGTCACGGCCTGAAAAGGTTCAGAACCACTGGCCTACATGATATTACTGTACATTGACTGAAAATAAGTATATGAAATTAGAAACTGTAGAAATGTAAATAGTATTCTGGTTTGTTGTTATTCTTTAGGACACAAATCCCATCTTTACGTACTTGGTGCTGTTAGTTTTTTAGGCAGGTCCAGAACAAAATAATATTTATATGAATGAAATTCGTTTTTGGTTTTATGTGAAACCTTGAATTTGACGGAATAAAGCGGTTTCCGATATTAGACGTTATAGAAGGATTGGATTTTTTTTTTTGATCGTTTATAGGGCTTTTAGCAGCAGCAGCTTGTTTTGATGGGTATTATCTTACCTGTAGAGTTGAAGCTGCTGAGTCACTGGTGTCTGTCACACCTGTACTCCTTGGTAAACTGGACACAATGTATCTGGAGCCCTTTGGCACAGGCTGTCTAACCACCAACTTTCCTTTCCTGGTCTCTGCTAGAAACAGACTGTACCAGTAGGCATCATTGGAGACCAGGGTGGAATCAGCGATGGTGGAGTTCCTCTCACTGAGCACACTGTTCCTACAAGGAGGAGCTGTTTTGCTGTAGCTGGGTTTCTGACACTTGAGTACGATGGTGACCAATATGGTGATCAGTAGAAGAAAGGATACTGAGCCCAGACCGATGAGCAAATACAGGTTTATGTCTGAGAAGATGTCATATTCCAGAGGCACTTCAGTCATGTCAGAGTAGGCCTTGACAGCAGTCTCTATCGTGGATAACTTGATGGTAACTGTAGCAGAGAGAGCAGGCTCCCCGTTGTCCTTGGCAACAACAACCATCTGTTGGTGACGTGAATCTCTGTAACTGAACATTCTCATGGTCCGGATCTCTCCATTGTATTGGTCCAGACTGAACAAGGTGGCATCACTCACTTGTAGAAACTGGTAGCTAATTCGAGAGTTCTGTGGGGAGTCAGTGTCTAAAGCTATCACCTTGGCAACCATTGAGCCTTTATCAGTGGATCGTGGGATCTTTTCCTCGACCACTGAGCCATGTGGGCGCCATGGAGAGACTATGACTGGCTTGTTGTCATTCTGGTCCACAATAATGATGTGAACAGTTACATTACTGCAGAGTGGAGGAACACCAGAGTCCCTGGCCTCAATGTGGAAGAGGAACTCCTTCTCGATCTCATAGTCAAAGGTTTTTAAAGCATAGAGATTTCCATTTTCAGGGTTGATGGAGAACAGCATGGACATGGAAGTGTTGGCTATTTCTTTTTCTAAAATGAAATAAACTAGATACTGGTTTTCATGGAGGTCTGGGTCAAATGCAGTGAGAGAGCTCAACAAGGCCCCGGGAGCATTATTCTCCTGTACACGTATTTTATAAAATGACTGAGGGAACTGTGGGACATTATCATTAACATCTAAAAGTTCTAAAGTCATTGTCTCATTGTCAGATAATGGAGGAGAACCTCTGTCTGTAACTGTGAATGTAATGTCATATTCTGGTACCTTCTCTCTGTCTAATGGTTCTGACACTACTAATTCAAAATAATTATCGGATGATTCTCTCAATTTAAATGGGATATTATTGGGAATTTTAAGATCAACTATCCCATTATCACCTGAATCTTTATCACTCACACTGACTACTGCTATGACTGTGTCTGTTGGTGCATTCTCTTTTATAGGACTTTGAAATGATTTGATGGAGATTTCTGGGTGGTTGTCATTCATATCTGTTACTACTATTGTTAATTTACATTGTCTGGATAAAGAATTTGGTCCTTTGTCTGTTGCTATAACTTCCATTTCATAATTTTTTAAATCCTCATAATTGATCAACTCTTTAACTCTGATTTCACCATTATCTGGATTCAAGCTGAATGTGCTTTGCGTTTTCTCTGATGTATACAAACTATATGAGTAAATCAAATCTGAGTTCGATCCCTCATCTAAATCAGAGGCATGGACTTGAATTACAAGGCTGCCTATTGGAGAGTTTTCCATCAAATCTACCCGATACATTTCTTTGTCAAATGTAGGGGCGTTGTCATTTATATCTAACACGCGAACGATGATATTGGCGGTACCAGAGCGCGCTGGTACTCCCCCATCTACAGCTGTGAGTATCAATTTGTGAACAGCCTGACTCTCTCTATCTAACCCTTTTTTCAGAATTAAGTCAGCAAACTTGGACCCATCTCTTCCGGTCTGAATTTCAATACCAAAATGTTCGCTTGAGCTCAGCTGGTAGTCCTTAACAGAATTAGATCCAACATCTGGATCTACTGCGTTGTTCAAAGAGAAACGTTCTCCAGCGGAGCTTGACTCAGATATATCCAAATGCATCGTGCCACGTCGAAAATGTGGAGTGTTGTCATTAATATCCATGATTTCTACTTCAATGTTGAACATTCGCAGTGGGTTTTCGATCGTAACATCCAATTTCAGAAAGCAGGACGTAGTTGTCTTCAGTGGGCACAACAGCTCTCGATCCATCTTTTCTAAAATATACAGCTCTCCCGTGTTCTTGTTTATCTCGAGATACTTTTTATTGGCCACCACGTCTATCCGCATTTTTCTTTTATTCAGTGTCTTTATGTCTAATCCCAAATCAGATGCTAAATTGGCAACAACTGACCCTTCCTCCATTTCTTCAGGAATAGAATAGTGAGTCACAGCCGAGGATGTGTCCATGATGACAGCAAGAACGAGGAAGCGCGACACATACCATATCCAAGATGACTGAAGTAAGTGATGCGCCATAACGGTGGAATGCACGTGTCCCGTTCCAAAATCCACTCCAAGCGTTCTGATTCTGATGTTCGTGTGAGACCTAATCTTGTAAATTGTAGCTCAGCGTCGTCACACCACAATGTCGACCTTTTAGAATGGATGCTTTCAAGAAGACCAGAAGGAGCCGCCCACATACATCTTCCTGATGACGTCGAAGGACCGAGTCGTGTTTTATAGACTGGGTTCCATTTGATTTGCAGGTTGCTGTTCCGGTGTTTGTGTCTCGAGCGGATGCGGAAGCGTTGCGTCACGTCAATATATGTGTGTGTGCAAATTACAGGATACAGTAGGCGGATCCTAAACTGGATCATCAGACACGTGTTAATTTGGAATAGAAACCAGGCTTTCCTATACGGTACTGGCTGTGAAAAGCCTTCTTATACGCGATGTTAGTATTTATGGTGAGCAGCGACGCGTTGGTGTTTTTGTGCTTTTGCTGGATCAAATCTAGATGCTGACTGATTTGTATACAAGAAACATTAATAGGGGAATAATTTTAACAGGCCTATGAGCCTGTGTAAGAATGGGAAAAAAGTTAATGAAAGATTATGCGACTGTTAAACAATAGGATTGTATTCATAATAACGAGTTTTAGGCATATGTGCGTAATCCGTGCGTAATTAACATTGTTATCAATAGCCGATCATAATAGTCATTTTGGGTGGAAGACAAAGTTTCATGCAATAGGCTAAAGCATGATAATTTACATTTATGGCCGTAAATGTGGAACATGGGGACAGTGGCCGGATTAAGGGGTGGGTAGCCAGAGACTAAAATCAAATATTTGCTTCTGGGGGTCCCTGGAACAAAATATTTTGTGATGGGGGTCCGTAGCCAAATACATATCATTCTGGGGGTCCTTCACATGACAAAGTTTGAGAAACACTGATGGCAACATAAGTTTTTTTCAGAAAAGTGTTATGATTTAGAAGACATTTGTAGAATGTGCCTATCAGTGGTTAAGGACCCCCAAAATGAGTTTTTGGCCGTGGACCCCCATCTCAAAATATTTTGTTCCACGGATGGACCCCTATTGTAAACTTTTTTGTTCCAGGGACCCCCAGAAGCACAGATTTGATTTTAGTCTAATCTGCATCTAGCTTAAGGCCACAGACCATAATAACATATATTTTTTTACAATTTGTATATATTTATGTATTATATGAGTGCAATGATTCACCCATGCCAACAGTTGAACGCAGTAAATCGGATTCACATTTTATGGCAACATGTGAGAAGAAAACTTGTTGCATCCCAGACCATTAGAGAGGGACTTCACATTTCGCGGTTGATGAAATGAAAGGCTGTTTAGTCTTGAGATTCAGTCCAACAGACTGCTGATTGCAGCTCTATTGAATCAAGGTAAATTCTTGTTTAAAACAAATGCCATAATATAATCTTATTGAAGCTGTTACTGCACGTTATGTTGACGTCTTATTGGTCGACTTTATTGAATAATAATTGGTGGCTTTGTTATGTTTCACTCTTTTTCCATTCTCCCTCTCAACTCAGATCCCACTTCGCTGTCCATGGTGCTGACACGGGCGCATTTGCTGTGTCAGAGGGTTGCAACTTGCAACCATAGAGTATAACATACAGTAATATATTGCAACACATTCGTCAAGTCACCGGCTTTGTGGTAATTGGCTGCCGCTGCATATTTTATTTGATGACGTAGGAAGTTCGATCTATTTTTTAAATGTGGCACTTTGAAGTTGTTGTTGTTGTTGTTGTTGTTGTTGTTGTTGTTGTTGTTGTTGTTGTTGTTGTTGTTGTTGTTGTTGTTGTTGTTGATGATGATGATGATTTATGATGATTATGATGATGATCATCATCATTTAATTTCATTGTGCAGTGGTCTCTCACCTTATTTGTTTAGTTAATCTGTGACAACCTAGCATTTAATTTGACATATAGGCCTACTGTAGGTTTCTTTATGTTAAGTTGTTAAATTGAGTCATGGTTCCCTGTAGGCCAACGTGTTTTACTTGTCTCAGGTTAGAAATAATTGTTTACACGAAATGAAGAGTTCACTAATTATCCATATACTCATCTTTCTAAAAACTGTTGTTTTCCATTCATAGAAGGTACATTCCTGATTCTGACAAAAGTGTATTGACTATTTAGCTCAACCAGCCTTCTGTTCTTCTGAATCAACATCTTGATTGGTTGGTGTGGTCTGAGCTAATTTTAGTTTGTTTGTTTGATTCACTTTAAGACATGGGATAACCTGAATCATTTAGATAAGGTTTATCCCCAGATCCCATGGGCCCTTTGTGTTCTTAATCTGGCTTACATGTTATACTTTACAGAACACCAGATATACTGTATATCAGGTTGTTGAGGATGTAATTAAAGAAAGCTTTTGATGAAGGGACTTTCATGAAATGTATTATGATAATATTTTGTGGTGGTGCATCGATATTTCTGAATCCGTATGGTTGGACAATGAGGTGGATTAGTTTGTGCAAAATTGAAGCTGCTGAGTTGCTACTTTCTGTCATGTACTTCTTGGTATAATGAAGACAATGTATCTGAAGTCCTTTGAAACAGGCTGTCTAACTACCAACATTACTTTCCTGATCTCTGCTAGTAACAGAATGTAACAGTAATAGGCATCTGAGGCCAATAGTTGGTAATACAATCACACCCAGTGAATTATTAGTTAATTTCATTAAGTGTCCCACGAAGCTTGGCCAATGACAAGCTTTGCAGAGCTTTCGTACATACAATGAGACAAAGCCAGATGTAGGAGCATTTAGCACCGCTAAAAACAGTCAATAATGGAAACAATTGCACAGTGGGTAGTGCCTGTGTTTCGCTATCCCGCCTGATAGGCCTGAGGCCTGACAACTTCCCATGGACCAGAATCTGCCAGTGTAATTCCAACAGTGCAGATGGATTCCCTGCACTGACACAGCAGCTTCTTGGTTCCTTAGAAGTCTGTGATGTCAACTGAGCCCAATAACCGGGTCTCAATGGAAGGAAAAAGGATCCGGGCCCCAGAGCTGTGAGTTTGGCACTGAGGTTTTGTTTTATTATTTAGTGTTTCATTGTCATTGTATTGTGCACTGTATGATTTTAGGTTAGAGTACCATTGGCTCAGGTATAGATATAGTTGTGGGTTTATTGGGTGGGGTTTATGTATTTTATCTTAACTCTTTTTCTGTTTACCTAAATGGCCTTTTGGGTGTCTCTGGATCTTAGATGTTAATATTTTAGACCCCTCTAGGGAAACAGCAGCAGATAAAAGATGTATGTGTGTGTGTGTGTGTGTGTGTGTGTGTGTGTGTGTGTGTGTGTGTGTGTGTGTGTGTGTGTGTGTGTGTGTGTGTGTGTGTGTGTGTTTTGTTCTGTTTTTGATTTTACCTGCAGGGTGGAAGCTGCCGAGTCACTAGTGTCTGTCACACCTGTACTCCTTGGTAAACTGGATACAATGTATCTGGAACCCTTTGGTACAGGCTGTCTAACCACCAACTTTCCTTTCCTGGTCTCTGCTAGAAACAGACTGTACCAGTAGGCATCATTGGAGACCAGGGTAGAATCAGCGATGGTGGAGTTCCTCTCACTGAGCACACTGTTCCTACAGGGAGGAGCCGTTTTGCTGTAACTGGGTTTCTGACACTTGAGTACGATGGTGACCAATATGGTGATCAGTAGAAGAAAGGACACTGAGCCCAAGCCGATGAGCAAATACAGGTTTATGTCTGAGAAGATGTCATATTCCAAAGGCACTTCAGTCATGTCAGAGTAGGCCTTGACAGCAGTCTCTATTGTAGATAACTTGATGGTAACTGTAGCAGAGAGAGCAGGCTCCCCGTTGTCCTTGGCAACAACAACCATCTGTTGTTGACGTGAATCTCTGTAACTGAACATTCTCATAGTCCGAATCTCTCCGTTGTATTGGTCCAGACTGAACAAGGAGGCATCACTCACTTGAAGAAATTGGTAGGAAATCCGAGAGTTCTGTGGAGAGTCTGTGTCTAAAGCTATGACCTTGGCAATTAGGGATCCTTTGTCAGTTGATCTTGGGATCTTTTCCTCCACCACTGACCCATGCGCACGCCATGGAGAGACTATGACTGGCTTATTGTCATTCTGGTCCACAATAATGATGTGAACGGTTACGTTACTGCTGAGTGGAGGAACACCAGAGTCCCTAGCCTCAATGTGGAAAAGAAACTCCTTCTCGATCTCATAATCAAAGGTTTTTAAAGCGTAAAGATTTCCGTTTTCTGGATTAATGGAGAACAGCATGGACATGGAAGTGTTTACTATTTCCTTCTCTAAAATGAAATAAACTAGATACTGGTTTTCATGGAGGTCGGGGTCAATTGCAGTGAGAGAGCTCAACAAGGCCCCAGGAGCATTATTCTCCTGTACACGTATTGTATAAAATGACTGAGGGAACTGTGGAACATTATCATTAACATCTAAAAGTTCTAAAGTCATTGTTTCATTGTCATATAATGGAGGAGAACCTCTGTCTGTAACTGTGAAAGTAATGTCATATTCTGGAACCTTCTCACGGTCTAGCGGTTCTGAAATTACCAATTCAAAATAGTTATCAGATGATTCTCTCAATTTAAATGGCATATTATCAGGAACTCGAAGATCAACTATCCCATTATCACCAGAATCTTTGTCACTTACACTAACTACTGCTATCACTGTGTCTATTGGTGCACTCTCTTTTATAGGACTCTGAAATGATTTGATCGAGATTTCCGGGTGATTGTCATTCATATCTGTCACTAATATTGTTAATTTGCACTGTCCAGATAAGGAATTTTGTCCTTTATCTGCTGCTATAACCTCCATATCATACATTTGGAAATCCTCATAATTGATCATTTCTCTAACTCTGATTTCACCAGTATCAGGATTCAAAGTGAACGTGTTTTGAGTTTTCTCTGATGTGTACAAACTATAAGAGTAAACAATATCTGAATTGGAGCCTTCATCTGGATCAGTAGCATTCAGTTTAACTACAAGACTACCAATAGGAGAATTTTCCATTATGTCTATTTTGTAGTTATCTTTATCAAAGTTGGGGGCATTATCGTTAACGTCAAGCACACCAACGATGATGTTTGCAGTCCCAGAACGTGTTGGAACCCCACCATCTACAGCTGTGAGAATCAAATTATGAACAGCCTGCTTTTCTCTGTCTAAAGCTTTTTTCAAAATTAAGTCAGCAAATTTGGACCCATCTCTTCCAGACTGAATTTCAATAGCAAAGTGGTCACTTGAGCTTAAATGGTAGGTTTTCACAGAATTTGTTCCAACATCTGGGTCCACAGCATTATTCAGCGAGAAACGCTCTCCAATGGGTGTCGATTCCGAGATATCCAACTGCATTGTACCGCGTCGAAAATGTGGGGCGTTGTCATTAATATCCGTGATTTCTATCTCAAAGTTAAACATTCTTATTGGATTTTCTATGGTGGCATCCAGTTTAAGAAAGCAAGTCGTTATTTTGGCGGGGCATAAATATTCCCTGTCCACCCTTTCTAGAACATATAGCTCTCCTGTTTCCTTGTTAACGTCGAGATATTTTTTATTAGCAACCACGTCTATCCTCATTCTTCGCTGAATCAGCGTCTTCACGTCAACTCCCAAGTCAGCAGCCAAATTAGTAACGACCGAGCCTACCTCCATTTCCTCGGGAATAGAATAGTGAATAACTGAAGCTGCCGTGTACATGGCTGCAGACAAAAGGAAAAATAGAGAAGCGTACCAACTCCAAGACGTCTGAAATATGTGGTAAACCATTGTGTACAATCCGTGCAGCCAGGAAAAAAAACTGTTGGCCTATACGCAGGATCTTTATGAAATGATATAGCCTTTCACAATAGTCTGAGAGAGGTATGCAAATGAAATGTGTCGCTTCCAAAGCCGCTTGCAATCAACTGTCATGCGCATGCTACCCTCACTGACTGGTGTGTTTTCGTGGTGAGCAGCGACGCCCCAAACCCTGCTTATTTTGGACTGGGGGAAAAAAAACGAAACTAAATTAAACTTTAGGTAAAATATTACACAAGCGATGGCGATGCGTTATGTAGGTAGAAAATAAAAAACTAGATTGTTACTGCAGATTATGACCTCTTGACATTTATTATAAGCCTAAAATACAACGACCCATGGTTCAGGTTGACAATATGTACCTATACTGTAGTTCTAATATACTTCCATGCTAAGTCATATATATTAGAAGTGCATAATTTAAGATATCTCTATTTATACAGTGTGTCATGCCGAGTGGTATGCATTGCTTCCCGTGCGTAAAAACCGTGCGTAATGGATATTGTTTTTGTTCATTAGATTGCTGCATTTTGTGTTCTATCAATATCACAGTTTATATTATTGACTAAATTATTGATTATTATAGAACAGCCCTCCATGCAACAGTTGCTTCGTTTAAGCCTTGTCGAGTTTTACGCATAGCTCCATGTGCGTAAGGACGATTGATTGGCAGTAACATTTTTGAGATTCTTGGATATAAGATATGGTTAATCATTTTACAATATACACCAGAAACATCTTTGAAAATGTTAGGCCTACGATTTAATTTGAGGCCCGCTCTTAAGGGCTTGTTAAACAGGGCCACGAGTGTTTCTGTTGTCATTCAGAGTGGGTCAGCAGTAAAATCACCAAACCACCAAAATGACAGCCGATAATATGGAAACTGTACAGTAATTGTGCCTGGATTATATTTGATTAAAGTTGGAAATGGATAAGAGAAAAAAATCATATTTTGTTTATTTTTTTCCTTAACTGCATAGTGGAAGCCAATCATTCAGAATCATGTCAGATCACAGGTTTACAGCTGTAAAGAAGTTATTCCTGTACTCCTTGGTGTTGGACCCAAACTAAGTCCAAACTGCATAGTGTACATCTTTCACATTATTCAAATAAAATCTAATTTGATAGACCTATCAATTATATATAGCATACTTTCTGATTATTGTTAGAAAGATATCTCTGTCTAACAATTGGTTGATTTATGTACAATATGTAATGCATTGAGTTTATGTAGTGCAAGGTTATGCATTGTTTCCGTTGCATATAAGTGATATTGTTTTTGTTCGTTTTATTATTTTCTCATTGTCACAGTTTATAGTCTACTTTTTCATTATTATTGATAATCACTGAACAGCCATCTGTCACAATCACTTCATTTAGGTTTCGTAGAGTTTTTGCTCCCCGTGCGTGTACAACATATAATAATCCAGAGTGAGTCAACAGTAGCAGTAAGTAAAATCCAAAGTTTTGCTTGCTGCTATTAGGAGTACCATAGTACCTGTATTTGACTAAAGTTGGCTCAGGATGCCCATGTGTACCCATGTAAAATATAATTTGTTTTAACTGGCGTTTTCATTACCTGTAGAGTTGAAGCTGCTGAGTCACTGGTGTCTGTCACTCCTGTACTCCTTGGTAAACTGGATACAATGTATCTGGAGCCCTTTGGCGCAGGCTGTCTAACCACCAACTTTCCTTTCCTGGTCTCTGCTAGAAACAGACTGTACCAGTAGGCATCATTGGAGACCAGGGTGGAATCAGCGATGGTGGAGTTCCTCTCACTGAGCACACTGTTCCTACAGGGAGGAGCCGTTTTGCTGTAACTGGATTTCTGACACTTGAGTACGATGGTGACCAATATGGTGATCAGTAAGAGAAAGGACACTGAGCCCAGACCGATGAGCAAATACAGGTTTATGTCTGAAAAGATGTCATATTCCAGAGGCACTTCAGTCATGTCAGAGTAGGCCTTGACAGCAGTCTCTATTGTGGATAACTTGATGGTAACTGTAGCAGAGAGAGCAGGCTCCCCGTTGTCCTTGGCAACAACAACCATCTGTTGTTGGCGTGAATCTCTGTAACTGAACATTCTCATGGTCCGGATCTCTCCGTTGTATTGGTCCAGACTGAACAAGGTGGCATCACTCACTTGTAGAAATTGGTAGCTAATCCGAGAATTCTGTGGGGAGTCTGTGTCTAAGGCAATCACCTTAGCAACCAGTGAGCCTTTATCAGTCGATCTTGGGATCTTTTCCTCCACCACTGATCCATGTGGGCGCCATGGAGAGACTATGACTGGCTTGTTGTCATTCTGGTCTACAATAATGATGTGAACAGTCACATTACTGCAGAGTGGAGGAACACCAGAGTCCCTGGCCTCAATATGGAAGAGGAACTCCTTCTCAATCTCATAGTCAAAGGTTTTTAAGGCATAAAGATTACCATTCTCTGGATTAATGGAGAACAGCATAGACATGGATGTATTGGCTATCTCCTTTTCTAAGATGAAATAAACTAAATACTGGTTTTCATGGAGGTCTGGATCAAGTGCAGTAAGGGCACTTATCAATGCACCTGGAGCATTATTCTCCATTAAACGTATTCTATAAAATGACTGAGGGAACTGTGGAACATTATCATTAACATCTAAAAGTTCCAAAGTCATTGTTTCATTGTCAGATAATGGAGGAGAACCTCTGTCTGTAACAGTGAATGTGATGTCATATTCTGGAACCTTCTCACGATCTAGAGGTTCTGACACAACTAATTCAAAATAGTTCTCAGAGGATTTTTTCAATTTGAATGGCATAGTTTCAGGAATCTTAAGATCAACTACTCCATTATCACCAGAATCATGATCACTAACACTAACTACTGCTATCACTGTGTCTAATTCTATATTTTCCTTGACAGGGCTATGGAACGATTTGATGGATATTTTGGGATGATTGTCATTCATATCATCAACATGAATTGTTAGTTTACTCTGCCCTGTTAAATGATTTGTGCCTCTGTCAGTTGCTATTACCTCCATGTCATAAACCTTGTAATCTTCATAGTTTAACATTCCTTTTACAGTTATTTCACCGTTGTTGGGGTTCAGATAAAACGCTTCTTGTGTTTTCTCTGACGTGTAAAGACTGTAGGCATACATTATTTCCCCATTAGATCCCTCGTCTAGATCTGTAGCGTTAAGCTGAACTACAAGACTTCCAATTGGAGAATTTTCTATTATATTTATATTGTAGTTTTCCTTGTCAAATGTTGGAGCATTATCATTGGTGTCTAGCACACGAACAATGATGCTGGCTGTACCCGAGCGGGAGGGGACGCCCCCATCCATAGCAGTAAGAATGAAATTATGAACCGCCTGCGTTTCGCGATCTAAAGATTTTTTCAAAATTAAATCGGCAAACTTTGATCCGTCTCTTCCTGTTTGTATTTCTATAGTAAAATAATCATTTTCGCTTAAAAGGTATGTTTTGACAGAGTTTGACCCAACGTCCGGGTCCACTGCATTGTTGACAGAAAAATGTTCACCAGCCTGGGTTGCTTCCGATATGTCCAAATCGATTGTATCCCTTCTAAAATGAGGAGCATTGTCATTGATGTCCATAATTTCCAATTCGATGTAAAATATCCTTTTAGGGTTTTCAATGATGGCTTCCATTTTCAAATAGCAGGACGCCGATGTCTTGGCGGGGCAGAGAGACTCCCTGTCAATTCTCTCTACAATATACAGCTCCCCCGTTTCTTTGTTCACGTCCAGATATTTCTTACTGGCTATTATTTCCAACCGCATTTTCCGTGCAATTAGCGTCTTCACATCTAGGCCCAAATCCCCTGCTAAATTGGCGACAACAGATCCTTCTTCCATTTCTTCAGGAACAGAATAGTGAGTGACGGAAGATGCCATTTTCAGAGAAGCAACAAAAATGAAAATGGAGACATACCGCTTCCATGGTTTGGGGAAGGTCTCTGCCCCCATTGTTTCCAAGCTTTGTCGTACAGTTTCCGTCTTGGTATAGGCCTACAAACTGTGCGCGTATCCTCGCACTTTTCAAGAATGTTTGCTAAGCACAATGGCACAAGTAGCCTAATCAGAGTGATGAAGCGATAAGCCTTGGCTAGAGAGAAATTAAGCGCCGCTGCCTTTCCGCTGCTCGGTGCAGTGCCACGATGTGCTGGATGTGTATAAGTGATCAACAGCGACACTTCGTGCGCATAATAACACCTGATGTTGGAACTGATTAAGTAACAAGTATGCAGCAGCTCTGCATACGTTTCCTCTCCAACTGAGGAAAATGTTTAAAACTTCTTCTCTGCCCCAAAATGGAATCGATCCAGTCAGAAGGCTGTTTCAGCACCAGGGAGCTGTCCAGTGGATCCACGCAAACCATAAAGTGTTTTATGTAGTAAACAGCGCCACCTTTCACATATCATACACAGCTGTACCTATGGCTAAAATTGTATTCAAACACTGAAATGTCACCTTACCTTTTTTTTTTTAAATCAATGTAGTCGGTATTATTTGACCATTATTTATTATATTATGAATCGGGTTATTAATTGTTATTATTTGCATTATTTGTATTATGAATATGATATAGTTGTTAAAAGTATGTTAATTAAAATGGCATACATACAAATGTGAGAGACCTGTATATTTTTTTACAGCATAAATTATGAACATGCTAATACATTTAAGAATGTAAGATGTCTCAAAAGCGATTTGAGTTTGATACATTGCTTTTGTGAATAATACATTCGTTTGAATGTTTTTCTGTTCGTCTTTGCCGTGTGTTTACAATTTGTACTATTGAATATTATTGATGCTTAACAGTCCCCTGTGCCAGGCCCAAGTTTTACGCATATAGCTCGCCGTGCGTAAACCACATGCGTAACGACGATTGCCCCATGTTCTGCCGCACGTAGAATCCCAAATCGGCATAATTACAAGTAACTAATAATATGGGAACAGTGCTGTAATTTGTGTCTGGATAATACAAGGTGATCTTTTGTTTTGACGTGTTTTCCTTACCTGCAAAGTGGACGCTGCAGAGTCACTAGTGTCTGTCACTCCTGTACTCCTTGGTAAACTTGACACGATGTATCTGGAGCCTTTTGGCACAGGCTGTCTAACCACCAACTTTCCTTTCCTGGTCTCTGCTAGAAACAGACTGTACCAGTAGGCATCATTGGAGACCAGGGTGGAATCAGCGATGGTGGAGTTCCTTTCACTGAGAACACTGTTCCTACAGGGAGGAGCTGTTTTGCTGTAGCTGGGTTTCTGACACTTGAGTACGATGGTGACCAATATGGTGATCAGTAAGAGAAAGGACACTGAGCCCAAGCCGATGAGCAAATACAGGTTTATGTCTGAGAAGATGTCATATTCCAGAGGCACTTCAGTCATGTCAGAGTAGGCCTTGACAGCAGTCTCTATGGTAGATAACTTGATGGTAACTGTAGCAGAGAGAGCAGGCTCCCCGTTGTCCTTGGCGACAACAACCATCTGTTGGTGACGTGAATCTCTGTAACTGAACATTCTCATAGTCCGAATCTCTCCGTTGTATTGGTCCAGACTGAACAAGGTGGCATCAGTCACTTGAAGGAATTGGTAGGAAATCCGAGAGTTCTGTGGAGAGTCTGTGTCTAAAGCTATCACTTTAGCAATTAGAGATCCTTTGTCAGTGGATCTTGGGATCTTTTCTTCCACAACTGACCCATGTGCACGCCATGGAGAGACTATGACTGGCTTATTGTCATTCTGGTCCACAATAATGATGTGAACGGTTACGTTACTGCTGAGTGGAGGAACACCAGAGTCCCTGGCCTCAATGTGGAAAAGAAATTCCTTCTCGATCTCATAGTCAAACGTTTTTAATGCATAAAGATTGCCATTCTCTGGATTAATAGAGAAGAGCATTGACATGGAGGTGTTAGCTATATCCCTCTCTGAGATGAAATAAACCAGATATTGGTTTTCATGTAGATCTGGATCAAATGCAGTGACAGAACTTAACAAGGCCCCAGGGGCATTATTCTCCATTACACGTATTGTATAAAATGACTGAGGGAACTGTGGAACATTATCATTAACATCTAAAAGTTCTAAAGTCATTGTTTCATTGTCAGATAATGGAGGAGAACCTCTGTCTGTAACTGTGAATGCAATGTCATATTCTGGAACCTTCTCTCTGTCTAATGGTTCTGACACTATTAATTCAAAATAGTTATCAGATGATTCTCTCAGTTTGAAAGGCATATTTTTAGGAATATGTAGATCAACTATTCCATTGTTTCCTGAGTCTTTATCACTGACACTAATCACTGCTATTACAGTATCTAATTCTATACTTTCCTTAACTGGACTATGGAATGATTTGATAGATATTTCCGGGTGATTATCATTCATGTCTTCTACTGAAATTGTTATTTTACACTGCCCTGATAAGGCATTGGCTCCTTTGTCTGTTGCTATAACTTCCATATCATAAATTCGAAAGTCCTCGTAATTTAACATCCCCTTTACATTGATCTCACCAGTGGATGGATTCAGGTTGAATGTTTCCTGGGTTTTTTCTGATGTGTACAAGCTATAAGAGTATATTATATCAGAATTTGATCCTTCGTCTAAGTCTGTTGCGTTAAGGTGGATGACAAGGCTTCCAATTGGCGAATTTTCCATTATATTGATTTGGTAACTCTCTTTATCAAACGTAGGAGAGTTGTCATTGGTGTCCATAACATGAACAATAATACTGGCAGTACCAGAACGTGTAGGTGTGCCGCCATCTACAGCAGTAAGTATTACATGATGAAGAGCTTGCTGCTCTCTGTCTAAAGCCTTTTTTAGAATCAAATCAGCAAACTTCGATCCATCTCTCCCTGTCTGAACTTCAATATTAAAATGTTCACTCTCACTCAAATGATATGTCTTTACTGAATTTACGCCAACGTCTGGGTCAACTGCATTACTCAGGGAGAATCGCTCTCCAACGGGTGTTGACTCCGATATGTCTAAATGTATAGCGTCTCTTCTAAATTGAGGGGCGTTGTCGTTCATATCTAATATTTCTAGTTCCATATTGAATATACGTAGGGGATTTTCAAGTGTTACCTCCAATTTTAAATAACATGATGTGGACTTGCTATTGCAAATAACTTCTCTATCAATCTTTTCCACGATATACAACTCTCCAGTCTCTTTGTTCACATCCAGATATTTTTTATTAGCGATTATGTCGAGGCGCATCTTTCTTTTACTCAACGTTTTAACATCCAAGCTTAAATCCGAGACTAGATTGGCAACAACTGATCCTTCTTTCATTTCTTCTGGTATGGAATAATGAGTGACTGAAGACGTTATGAACCGAACAGTGGACAAGAGAATGATAAGCGAGACGTACCTTTTCCATGGCGGCATTGTTAAAAACGAGACCATTGTTGGGTAACTGACTGTAGCCTAAATGTGCAGCAGCTCAGCCAATATAATACATGTTTCCATTAAGAGAAAAATCGTTTCGTTTTCTGTTCTCGGTTGAAAAGTCTATAGTCAAGTCTCAACTCACAAGAAGTAAAAATCCGTTTATCTCGGAAAGGCCGTTTCAGCACCAGGGAGCTGTCCAGTTGCTACTGCCTACAGTTTCACATTTCTAATTATAATACTGTGTCATGTCATGGCGACAACGACCATGAGTTTTTAATGTAGAAAATAGCGCCACTTGTCGTAAATAATACACCTCTGCACCTAACGCAATACTCAAATTAAAGTATTAGGTCTATACAACATTGAAATAACAGCTCAAGTTTATGTCGTTGTTATGATTTAGTAGTTGAATTGTTCAATATTCATTATAGCTATTAATTGGTGGTCCTATATTCATCAATAAATGTATCCATTCATTCATTCATTCATTCATTCATTCATTCATTTTCATTCTTTCATTCATTATTTTGTTCGTTCAAATTGTTTTAATATATAACAATAAAACTGGAGTTAATAAGAAAAAAATAATAAACTGATGAAGAGGGAAAGAGAGAGAAAAATGTAAAATTAAGTAGAAACAAACACTGGGCGAAAAGAGCAAGAATCCCAAAATATCGAATTTTTATTCTTTCTGGAATACGGACATTTCCGTCACATATCCTGACTTTTTTTGATATGCACTATATCTGGTCAAATATGAACCAAATATACATCATGAAGACAATATGGTGTACTAGGATACAAGCAAATATTTTATTTTTGTCATATATATGTTCTGTAAATGACCTTAGGTCATATCTGTAAATATCTGATCACAATATTCTTTCTAGAATACTTGATGTGTCAAATATTGAGTTCATATATGACCTAAAGTCATATCTTTACAGTGGATCTGCTAGAGAATACTGACCATTTCTGAGGCATATTTAAGGTTTTGTTGACATCAACCATATCTTATCAAATATGGACAAAGTATACATCTCCTTGTCATATACAAAGTATGCATATACGTAATGAAGTAAAATATGAATATACTGACAGCATATTTTGACAAGAATAATGGCAACATCTGTAGCATATATCATCAACGATTTTCATTTCAAATATACTTACTACAGATTTTGCCATTTGGCATGTTTTGTGTGAGATATTTAACTGATATTGATAGGTCATGAAACAGAGCATTTCTGATGCATATATGAGTTCCATAAAAATGCCATATCTGGTCAAATATGAACCAAATATATATCATGGAGACAAATCTTGTACTAAGATACAGGCGTAATTTTAATTTTGTCAAGTATATGTCCCGTAAATTAGCTCAGGTCATATCTAGAAATATCTGATCATAATATTTTTTCTAGAATACTTGATGTGTCAAATAGTGAGTTCATATATGACCTAAAGTCATATCTTTACAGTGGATCTGCTAGAGAATACTGACCATTTCTGAGGCATATTTAAGTATTTGTTGACATCAACCATATCTTATCAAATATGGATGAAGTATACATCTCCTTGCCATATACAAAGTATGAATATACGCAATGCAGTATATATGAATATACTGACAGCATATTTTGATAAGAATAATGGCAATATCTGTAGCATATATCATCAACGATTTTCATATCAAATATACTTACTACAGATTTTGCCATTTGGCATGTTTTGGGTGAGATATTTAACTGATATTGATAGGTCATGAAACAGAACATTTCTGATGCATATCCTGACTTTCATGGAAATGCTAGATCTGGTCAAATATGAACCCAATATATATCATGGAGACAAATGTTGTACTAGGATACAGGCGTAATTTTAATTTTGTCAAGTATATGTTCCATAAATTACCTCAGGTCATATCTGGAAATATCTGATCATAATATTTTTTCTAGAATACTTGATGTGTCAAATAGTGAGTTCATATATGACCTAAAGTCATATCTTTACAGAGGATCTGCTAGAGAATACTGACCATTTCTGATGCATGTTTAAGGTTTTGTTGACATCAACCATATCTTATCAAATATGGATGAAGTATACATCTCCTTGCCATATACAAAGTATGAATATATGTAATGCAGTATATATGAATATACTGACACCCTATTTAGATTAGAATGATGGCAATATCTGTAGCATATATAATCAACGATTTTCATATCAAATATACTCACTACAGATTTTGCCATTTGGCATGTTTTGGGTGAGATATTTAACTGATATTGATGGGTCATGAAACAGAACATTTCTGATGCATATCCTAGGTTCCATGGAAATGCTAGATCTGGTCAAATATGAACCCAATATACATCATGAAGAAAATATGTTGTACTAGGATACAAACAACATTTTATTTTTGACATGTATATGTTCTGTAAATAACCTCAGGTCATATCTGGAAATATCTGATCATAATATTCTTTATAGAATACTTGATGTGTCAAATAGTGAGTTCATATATGACCTCAAGTCATATCTTAACATTAGATCTGCTAGAGAATACTGACCATTTCTGAGACATATTTTAGGGATTTGTTGACATCACTCATATCCTATCAAATATGGATGAAGTATACATCTCCTTGTCATATACAATGTATGACTATTACCTAATGCAGTATATAAGAATATAATGACACCCTATTTTGAGTTGAATGGCAGTATCTTGAGCATATATTATCGATGATTTTAATATGAAATATAACTTTTACCGATTTAGCTATTCGCCCTGTTTTGGGTGAGATATTTAACTGATATTGATAGGTCATGAAACAGAGCATTTCTGATGAATATCCTGAGTTTCATGGAAATGCTAGATAAAGACAAATGTTGTACTAGGATACAGGCGTAATTTTAATTTTGTGAAGTATATGTTCCATAAATTACCTCGGGTCATATCTGGAAATATCTGATCATAATATTTTTTCTAGAATACTTGATGTGTCAAATAGTGAGTTCATATATGACCTCAAGTCATATCTTTACAGTGGATCTGCTAGAGAATACTGGCCTTTTCTGAGGCATGTTTATGGTTTTGTTGACATCAACCATATCTTATCAAATATGGACAAAGTATACATCTCCTTGCCATATACAAAGTATGTATATACGTAATGAAGTATATATGAATATACTGACACCCTATTTTGATTAGAATGATGGCAATATCTGTAGCACATGTCATCAAACGATTTTCATATCAAATATACGCACTACAGATTTTGCCATTTGGCATGTTTTGGGTGAGATATTTAACTGGTATAGATAGGTCATGAAACAGAACATTTCTGATGCATATCCTGACTTTCATGGAAATGCTAGATCTGTTCAAATGTGAACCAAATATATAGCTTGGAGACAAATGTTGTACTAGGATACAGGCGTAATTTTAATTTTGTCAAGTTCCATAAATTACCTCAGGTCACTTCTGGAAAAATCTGATCATAATATTCTTTCTAGAATACTTGATGTGTCAACTAGTGAGTTCATATATGACCTCAAGTCATATCTTTACAGTGGATCTGCTAGAGAATACTGATCATTTCTGAGGCATATTTAAGGTTTTGTTGACATCAACCATATCTTATCAAATATGGATGAAGTATACTAATATACTAAATAATGGGAATATCTGTAGCATATATCATCAACGATTTTCACATCAAATATACGTACTACAGATTTTACCATTCTGCCTGTTTTGGACGAGATATTTAACTGATATTGATAGGTCATGAAACAGTACATTTTATGCATATCCTGAGTTCCATGGAAATGCTAGATCTGGTCAAATATGTACCCAATATACATCATGAAGACAATATGTTGTACTAGGATACAAGCAACATTTAATTTTTGTCATGTATATGTTCTGTAAATGACCTTAGGTCATATCTGTAAATATCTGATCACAATATTCTTTCTAGAATACTTTATGTGTCAGATATTGAGTTCATATATGACCTCAAGTCATATCTTTACAGTGGATCTGCAAGAGAATACTGACCATTTCTTAGGCATATTTAAGGTTTTGTTGACATCAACCATATCTTATCAAATATGGATGCAGTATACATCTCCTTGTCATAATGCAGTATATGTAAATATTTTGGCAGCCTATTTTGATAAGAATAATGGCTATATCTGTGGCATATAATGATATTAATAGGTCATGGAAATTGACAGAATTGGGTGAGTTATACTGGGCAAAACAGACCAGACCAGTGTCATTGATATGTCATATTTGGTCAAATATGAACCCGATATCATGAGGACATTATATAAGGAAACCAGTTACATCTTATCTTTGTCATTTGTGTTCTAAATATCACTTTATATCTTATTTTTGTCATGTGTGTTTCAAAATATGACTGTATGTCCTATCTGGACATTCTGATGAGCACTATCCTTTTCTAGAATACAGATCAAATCTATGGCATATCTGAATGTGTCCCATTTTCGATGGTTCGATTTTCTTGGCATAACCCATATCTAATCAAATATGGATGAAGTATGAACATGGCTTAATGCAGTGTACTGTCTGGAATGTTGATAACCTATTTTGAGAAGATGACAATAGGGCCTATACTGTATGTAATATATGATCACCTTTTGCCATATATTGGGCCTGTTGAGGGTGAACTGTCTAAACTGATATTTCATGAAAAGTGACAGAAACTGGTCATTTTTACTGGGTGACCGTGAAATCCCCAACTTTTCTATGGAATACGAACCATTTCTTATTCTTAGTTTTCTATTACCTTGGAACCTTGGAAGACAGTGACAAATGTCATTTTTCACTTTATCCAAATTGAAAGTGTTCATTAGCGTTCTTGTGAAGTTTGGAAGTTATTAGCAAACGCGGCCACAGGTTCTGTTATCAAGGTTATGTCCCCCAGGTTATGGGATCAGCTCTGTTGTCACAGATACAGTCCCAGGCAGTGGATGGAATTATAGCTACAGGATGCAGTACACACACTCGCACCCTGTCACACAGACAAGAAACAGACAAGAAAGCAGTAGCGACAGCTACTAAAGGTCTTGTAAAGGGCTTGTGGAGCTGTGTCCACACAAGACTGCATTTATGAGCATAGCTTTGGATATCATGTCCATAGCACAATGTTTATTCACAGGCGCAATGTTAAACCTTGTTATTTGCACATTGTTGTTTGCACATAGAACCTAGCAGCCCGAAACAATGTAAGTGTAGTGGGTTGACCTTTCCTGTAGGCAATCCTTAATTATGTGATGCTCCCTAATCAACCCTAATCAAGACAGGTGAGACACAGATGACTGCTAGTTTAATAAAAATGAAACACACCAGGCCATCATAGTAGATGGCTGGCTTGGGTTTATCTGGTGGTATGTTAGGTCACAGGGGGAGCGTATCGCTTTTACTACATGTCATCTTTTCGACACCCGACTCAAACCCTCACCCTAACCCTAACCTCCGTGGAGTGAGTCGTTAACCTTCCAGTCGAAATGATGGTCGTTCTAAAGAGCGTGATTTACCCGGTCACAAGTGCATGTCCATATTGGCATTCCCAGATATGGGTTTAAATTAATATTGATGACTCAGGGATCGACCACACTGGTTATCGTGAGACTGACACAACAGGGATCTTGGCAATATATGGAGATTGATATTAGGCATGAATGGCACACGCACAGACGGACAGACAGACATGATCTGCAGGTTTTCATGCTAAATAGATTTTAAACTTTGTCTAGTACAAGCAATTGATAAACTATTATATATTTCCCAACCTGACTTCATCTCTGCTCCTCTCTTTCATTCTGAACTGTGAATTTATGTGATATTTATTGGGGTGAAACCCAGGTGAAACTGGTTGCCCTGGCCACAAAATCATGCACTATTCATGGTTGTGGTAACGACTGACTTACTCAACATCAGGTAAATGACTGAATTACACACAGCCATGATCAAATGAGCAGCCTCCACTCCTGAAGTTTAACTAAGCATATAGGCTATGTGCACACAGTGAGTGCATAACCCAAAGTCTGCAAATCCTTTGAGTGCTCATATGTACCAGTATTGTATAATACAGATTACATCTATGGCATATCTTTGTGTGTCACAATTACATACAGTCTATCTTGGGTTCATATTATGTAAAATATCTAACTGATGCAAGTTACAAAAGAAATGGGTCGAGCTCAAGAGCTTTAAGTGGATACAGACTGTCTCACAGGTCAAAATGGGATTGGGCCTATAGATTCCAAAGACCTTACCAGGGAAGCTAAGCATAATGAGTCTGTTTTTATACCTTTAATAAACAAATGGAGTCAGCTTGTAAATGTCCTTATTTCTGTATGCATTGCAAAGGATTATGCTTTGCTGGGGATAAAAACAGAACCTCTCTGGTTAAAGACCACATAAAGTATGCAGTTGAAGGGACAGTAAGGTGTCATTACAGTTAGGGACATCTGAATGTTTATGAAATTAAATTAATTAGGATCATAGCATTCATTGGACTATCAGCGTCTCTCTTGAATGTAATGGTAGTTACAGGTAAGCATGAGCATTCAGTTAATCTTGGATGTGAACAAGACCAGTATAACTGGGGAGTTTATAGGCATGGACATAGTGAACAAGGTATCTAGCAAGAATGTCAAAGTTCCTTGATAAGCAACCCCTGAGGACACTAGCCACTTCATTGGTCCATCGTACCATTACATTGGCTCAACAAAAAACTAAAGATAGACCGCAACAGTGCCGATTATAAACAAATGTGGGTTGTCCTTAAAGTCCAAGACCATTTCAATTTCAATGTTTTGAATCCTAAATAAGAGCTAGTGTATCTAATCTGAAATGACAGGAACTTAGAGGACAAGTAGGCCTATATTTCTTCAGTGGGGGTATAACAAAATGCATTGTGGCCTAAACTCGGGCGATAAAGAGAGAAAGACAGACAGACAGACAGACAGACAGACAGACAGACAGACAGACAGACAGACAGACAGACAGACAGACAGACACATAGGCACATGATGCTTATCTAACAGTACACAGCAGCACTGCTTTGATAATGACCTCTGAATCTTGAACCCTAGAGTCCATGATTAAAGGCATATCATTCAGCCACAGAAGGGCTTACATACAACTGTTAATGGAAAGGTCTTGACCTCAGCTGTCATAGGTCATTGTTGAACATCTATGGGACACCATCAAATGGGGTATACCCATTTAAAGATAAAAAACTCACACAATAACAACATATCCCATAATATCTCCTGGCACAGGGATCATCAATGTCTGTACATTGACACATGTGGTGAGACTTGTCTTTGTCCATGGTAGATGGCAAAAATATCATTCAGACAAAAATGTCCACCGCAAGCCAGCATGGCGATGAACCCTGCCTGGGGTATCCACAGTTTAATACTACATACTATTAACTATGAGGTTTATCAATGTGAAACATTATAGATGTGACATAGAACTTGTTACAAAGTGTACAAATCAGCCCAACATACACAACCCAGTATGGACGGGAACCCCTGTTTTATCCCTCAGGCGGGGGAACACATTTTTGTGTTGTTTTTCTGAAAACTTAGGTCAGGCTTTAGAAGGTATCGACCTTAGGTCTTAATGGGTTAAAAAAAAAACAGTAAAGATATATGGAATGGCAACCTGATATTAACTGCATTAGTTCTCGAAGTGGGGTCCTTGAGGGAGTTCCAGGGGGTCCCCCGCTAAATGATAGTTAGGAATGAAATGGACCCTTATGGGTAACTCATAGAGTGTACAAATGGAACCAAAATGGACCCATTAACATTGATTTTACAATAAATTGGGGTCTCAGATAGAAATGCCATAGAATGGGGTCCGTACTTAGACTAATGCATGTCAAACTGGGGTTCTTGCAATTAAAATAGTTGAGAATCACTGCTAGACTCATCAAAATCTTCTCTAATGGAAATGTTTCTTCTTTGAAATGTTTGAGATCCACTACCATACTGTATTCCTCAATGCTTCAGAAGCTTAATATAAAACTATCCTGCTTGAAATGAGTAGGCCTATAATACAATAAAAACATCATCATACAACAGACACGACATACACAGTTATATAAGCAAATTATCATCTGTAATTAAATCTGATATATATTATAGTTTGGAGGAAACATATGAAAGATGAAGGGAGCCATCTTTGTAGTTACAGAGAGGAACACAATATATGTGTTTTTATGGAAAGCAGTTTGAAAATCAACTACACTTCCCACAATGCAATTGCAAATGCCTGATTGGCTGTGTGTCATGTGACTGTGACGTGGCCAGCTACCATTGGCTCTGCTGAGAGCACACCCCCACTTTGAATCCAAACAGCCAGCAGCACACAGCACAGCAGTTACTGTACATTTGTCACCAACAGCAAGCATTGAGAGCTGCTTGTCTAAAAGTGATTTAGGATAAAGCTAAACTAAATAAAATCACTGTTGATTGTTGAACAGGAAGATAGGTTGCTGCCAATCTATTTGTGGGATTAAATCTACATTATGGAGACTTTTGGCACACAGAGAAGGAGTTTTGGAGCAGGGAGATGACACAGGTATGTAAAGCTATTTCAAGTGATTGCTTTTGCTTCCAGTATTTTTTACAACTTCACTATTTACAATTCATACTCCAGTGTTTTCAGCCCTTTTCATGTCAAGGACCCCAAAATCCAAAATGTAGACTATTTGGCTGCAGACCCCTTTTAATATGTGACAGGAACCCTCATTCCTGTTAAAATGTTTCCATTATACAAGGTCCATTATATATTCAGCAGTTAAATTGCTTTATTGTGACAGTAATCATTGCTATAGAGTGTTTGTTTAGTAACATGTTAGGTTGAGAACCACTGCACTAGTGGTCTATGAGGTGGTTCCAGGTGGTCCCCAGCTAAATAATGTTGATAACCAAATGGACCCCTATAGATATTTTAATTATTGTAAAATCAAACCAAATGGACAAGCTAAATTATTGTTACACATGATCTGCACTAAAGTATTGGGTATGAGACTGAGAGGCTAAATCTCACTAAATGGTGAACCATATGGCTCAAATACATAAATAATTGATATCAAAAAGGTTTGAAAAACACTGATTTAGTGCCATAGTTCTCAAAGTGGGAGTGGGAGCTAGTGAGTTACAGGAGTTCACACTGCATTGTGTGTGTGTGTGTGTGTGTGTGTGTGTGTGTGTGTGTGTGTGTGTGTGTGTGTGTGTGTGTGTGTGTGTGTGTGTGTGTGTGTGTGTGTGTGTGTGTGTCATGAAATGTGATTTACCATAATCCCAGTAATCCTTAATCCTCAAATTAGACCACTGCAGAGGGCAGGTGTGTTTGTCCAGCCACCAGCTGACACTAGTTTGAATCTGCATCAAGGCAATTAGGCTATGCTTCTGCCCAGTCAAAATCATTTCAACAGAAAATGTACTTTAGTATTAGGCTACTTGAGTGAGTTCACCAACAAGTAAGACAGTAATGCTAAATTCATAACTATATATTATTTTCTCCCACACAGGGTTGGTGACCTGGCAGAAAACCTACATTCAAAATGGGATGCCATCATGGAGAATATTGATGGAGTGGACACAAGAACTTCCTCATCCAAAATCCCACCTGCCTTATCAGAAGTAAGTGTGGTATTGCATTAATTTGGGGACATATGCCCTTACATTGGTTGTAATTTTAACAATAACAATAGGATTTCCTGGCATACCTGTGATCCTAGATTACTGAGGTACTACACTGTCTCTCTGCATTCTATGTATGTGTTAACCTTGCTCACTGTAAGTCGCTCTGAATTAAAAGCTTCTGCTAAATGCCTAAATTGTAAATTTAATTTTACACAGTTGAAGTTAACAGATTGCGCACTGACTAATATTGAAAAATGTAATATTGGTGCAAGTGATTTGTTTGAAAAGGTTAGTTTTCTATTCAAACATTAGTGATTTCTATAATGTTTTCTAAATTAAATAACAGGGGTCTCCCTTCACTGCAACTTGCAACTCTAGATTATTTTTAAACATGTTGAATCTAGAGCTGCAACAACCTTTGGCAGCCCATACATCTAAACAGAAAACAGAAAACAAAAGGTGAGTTTAAAATAATTTGGTACTGTCAGATGGGACTGTTTGTTTGGATGTACGGGCAGTCAATAGTTAGTGGTGCAACTCTGGATTGCAGATTTGTACATTTGGTCTGCTAATTTCTTCGAGTCATCACTATCCTTTTGAGATGCCTTTATTATATATTTAGAGTTCATTTAGTTGTATTTGTTGTTTAATTCACTAGAGGCTTGCAATAGAGCTTATGAAAACCTAAAGGCCAGCAAGAAGATGGAGCTGGATGGGCCCATAGAGGACGTGAAGAGGAGAAAGACGATTACCAGCAGGAGAGATCGGGTGAGTTATTGCCCTGTTGTATTACGGTTGCATTTGTTTGATCATGTGAATTATCAATTACCTTATGTAAGGGATATAACAGTGAGGTGGTCATTGCTGAGAAATGGTTTCACTACTCACAAAAACACAAAGGCAGGTTTATGATCTTAAGCTTATTCTACAGGTCTGGGCAATAGCATTGTTGTCCAGTCCAGATAGGTGGCACACTTGAGCGAATCAAAGATTCTGTCTGGTGGGTATATTCTATTTCCTGGCCAAAGGTGGATTTTACCCAAAAGGTGGGGTTCTGAGAGGCTTCCTACCATAGGCTTTCATGAGAGCAGTGATAGCTGAGTGGTTAGTATCCACACCTAGGACTCCGGAGGCCCCAGAGGTCGCAGGTACGATCCCCCGCTCCAGCTATCACTGCTCCCCTCTCCCCGCGCTCCTTGTGGGCAGCACCGGGTTCGGCTGGGTTAAGCTGGAGAAAAAAAGCAGCTGGGTTGGGCTGCGATATCTGAATTTCCCTCGCGGGATGAGTAGGTATTCATTATTATCATGATGGTATCATGAAATTGCCTTCGAGTCAGTAAATATCAAACTGTTTACTCAAGTGTTGTGATGATTCCCAAGTGGGGGTCCACTGATGAGTAACTAATGCAACATTGTTTTCTCACCCAACAGTAAACATACCAATATACAGCATAAGTGTATACAGACTTTTTTTTTTACGGCTTTCATTGTAAGCTTGTAGATTTTAACAATATTTATCAGTGGAACAGTCAACTAAATGTAATGAATCAACTCCTGCAAGTCCAAGTGCTTGTCAGGGTGGGCATCCCCCAGTTCAAGTATGATTATTATAATTTTTTCTAGACATAATATAGCCCCCATAAAGTCATTTCGGATGGAAGCTGGCAGCAAGGGCTGCTGGTAGCAGTGAGTTGGATGATGCCTGCGACAAGCTGTTGAGCTGAAGTGGATGCATCTGTAAACCAATTGAAGTAGTAACTAATAACATTAGTTTTTCTTCCCATCTGTAACATGTAGAGTATTGTCATACAGTTCATATTGGATGAAAGTGATCTCTAGTTTTCCAGAGCTTTAAGGCCTATTGCATTGTTACATTGTGTTGCCAAGAACAGGGTCAGATTCATTTTGTGACCTTGAATAAGTGTTTCAGCTGGACCAGAATAATCCCTATTCTTTAAGATCCTAGTTGGGTTGGAGTTTGAAAAGGGTAGACATTAACGTGTTCCTGGCCCTTCTCTAGTCGCCAGCATTGATTATTGCCCTTATCTGTTTCATTCAACTTCCTCCTTAGTGGGCAGCAAGTGTAATGCAGGTAATCGCTTTTTTATTGCCAGGTTTGACAAGAGAAACAAGGGACTGGGTATAAGTCAAACAAGCACAAAAGAACTAGGCTAAGTTTGACAACTCTACAGTACACCGGCTATTTGAAAATGGCAGATCTATAAGGTTTGTTAACCATCTATGTGTGCAGTTAACCTGGTCATGTCTCCTCCTATCTATGCTGGCCTACAGCAGAGCTCAGAGTGGTCTCAAAATATGGTTAGCTGTTTGATATTAACTTGATTATAACAAATGAGGCAAATAAGCACATTTTATTTGTATTTATTTTTACTTTTTACAATGCAGGGCAACGGTTTAGGGAGTATGTTTGTACAATATTTATTCAGTGGAGTTATAAGCAAAACCCCAAATCAGCCTGTTATAGTGAAGACGGACAGCCAGGAGTGAAAACATTGTCTCCCAATGCCTTCGGCCTGGTGGAGACAACACGCCTAAAATTGCTTATTATAAGCAGACAAGGCAAAACTGGGGGCCCCATATCAAAGGTTTTCCTTTTGACCAGAATGGGTGAATAGAACATGTTGAGTCTAACCTCCTCTTCCCATCTGTTACACAGCTCTTCAAGAAACAGGTCGGTGTTGGACAGAAGATACTGTCCAAAGAGGACCAGCTATACCTCAGCGGTGCAGCTGCAGACGCCAATTTCGTCAGTGACAAGGACAAAACTGTTTTCAAAATCAAATCACCAAAGTGGCGCTCATCACGGCTGTCCAAAATAATGGCGGACTGTCGGAAGGTCCTGGATGACAATAGGAAGAAGGGTGTGCAGCCCAGGTCCACCCATGTTCGCACCTATTGTGGACAATTTATGCCCTCCTGCAGAGGGCAAGCAGATCTACCTGCAGCAGAGTGAGGAGGACACCACTGGGACTTAGTAAGGCTTGTTATAGGCTCTGAGTACAACTGTACTCCTGGGTTTTTAGAAGGGGCATCAATTTTTCCTGTTCAGATTCCCATAGCTTTGTTTCATTGGCTCAGCAGCAGATTTGAACCAGAATAACCAGAACAAGCTATGGAAGAACGGGAAACATTTATGCCATCTTCTAGAAACCTGGGATTATAGTTTGCACAACGCCAATTAACGGTGGTGTTCTGTTCATGCTTTTGGTTCTGATTTGTTTATTCTGTCCAACAGTGACCTGTTTCAAATATGGTTCTTACCTACCTGGAGTGTGTTAAGTAATAATTGGATGTGTTCTATTAATTTTATATTCAACAATCCCTGTGTGTGTGTGTGTGTGTGTGTGTGTGTGTGTGTGTGTGTGTGTGTGTGTGTGTGTGTGTGTGTGTGTGTGTAAATATTGTTCTCAAAATACTGTTCTTAGGTTTTAGCCCCCGTTTTAAAAGAACATTTAAAATAACATTTGCTCTAAAAAATAAATATTTGCTTAATTGCATTAAGTGATTTTCATGTGTTGAAATGTGTACCTTCATATTTAATTTTTTGACTATCATTTGGTGTAGAGAGAAAGGAGCGGACCTAGTATAGGCTCATGGGGACAATGAACTGTGTCCTGGTATGGTGAATCATCCTGATATGGTCCATGGATGGTATACAGGTTATAGGTCATATCAATCATGAATGTATCCTGACATAAAAATACACCTGGTGTTTGGACTTGACATATGGTTACAGGTCATATCAATACAGTATCCTGAGCTAAAATACACCTGGTGTTTGGGCCTGAAATATGGTTACAGGCCGTATCAATACAGTATCCTGAGCTAAAATAGACCTGTTGTTTGGACCTAATATATGGTTACAGGTTGTATCAATACGGTATCCTGAGGTAAAATATACCCAGTGTTTGGACTTCCTATATGGTTACAGGTCGTATCAATACAGAATCCTGAGCTAAAATACACCCAGTGTTTGGACTTAATATATGGCTATAGGTCGTATCAATACAGAATCCTGAGCTAAAATACACCCCGTGTTTGGACTTCATATATGGTCACAGGTCGTATCAGTACAGAATCCTGAGCTAAAATACACCCCGTGTTTGGACTTAATATATGGTTATAGGTCGTATCAGTACAGAATCCTGAGCTAAAATACACCCCGTGTTTGGACTTCATATATGGTTGCAGGCCGTATCAATAAAGTATCCTGAGCTAAAATACACCCTGTGTTTGGACTTCATATATGGTTACAGGTTGTATCAATACAGAATCCTGAGCTAAAATACACCAAGTGTTTGGATTTGAAATATGGTCACAGGTCATATCAATACAGTATCCTGAGCCAATGTACACCCGGTATTGGCACTTGAAATATGGTCACAGGTCATATCAATACAGTATCCTGAGCTAAAATACACCCAGTGTTTGGACTTGAAACAAGGTCACAGGTCGTATCAATACAGTATCCTGAGCTAAAATACACCTGGCGTTTGGACTTGAAATATGGTTAGAGGTTGTATCAATACATTGGATATGAGTTATGACTCATCTCCAGAAATGACAACTGTCCATTTCTGATGAGATATTTTAGACACTGCCTGGAGTTATTTTCCGAATATGGCATGTGGTCGTATACAGTATCTGGGAAAAGATTAACTCCATATTCTAGCAAGAATAAAGTGGTCCCATATTGGGAGTTCGATATGCTCCGAACATGAAATGTATTTCACTTGCTGTTCGGAGAGTATCCAATCTGGATATCAGCACATATATAGTTACAGGTCATATCAATACAATATATGGATTTAAGATACTTCTGGTGTTTGGACTTGAAATATGGATAGTGGTCATATATGTATAATATCTTGACATTGGATATGAGTTAAGAATCATTTCCAGAAATGACAGCTGTCCATTTCTGATGAGATATTTTAGACAGGGATTAGAGTTATTTTCCGAATATGGCATGTGGTCGTATACAGTATCCGGGATAAAGATTAACTCCATATTCTAGCAAGAATAAAGTGGTCCCATATTGGGAGTTCGATATGCTCCGAACATGAAATGTATTTCACTTGCTGTTCGGAGAGTATCCAATCCGGATATCATCATACATGACTTGTATCTGGTAATATTCGGGCAACGATATCTAGGGATTCTTGGTCTTTTTGCGCAGTGAAATAATAAACATGAAACATGCAATGTTTGCATGCAGTTTAATAAATTGATATGTTTAAATCATTGGATATATCACCAGTTTTTTGTGATTACCCATGTATAAAGAGAAATCCTTACTACAGCTAATCTCATTGTCTAAGGCAGCTATTCTTCAGGGAAATTAACTTGATTTCACCTTATTTCCCATCCATATGGTACTTTCTTTTTTTTAAGATTTGTTTTTTGGGCTTTTTATGCCTTTATTGATAGGACAGTAGACTGACAGGAAATGGGGAGAGAGATGGGAAATGACATGCGGCAAAGGTCGTCCGGGTCGGGAATCGAACCGGCGACGCCAGCAGGCATCATAGCCTAGTATGTGGTATGCGCCTTGACCACCAGGCCAGCGGGCGCCCCCCATATGGTACTTTCAAAGAGCTTTGGGGACCATTTTTGTATTCTGTTGAGCAAAATTAAGTGGTTATTACTTGCATGCCTGTGGGGAAGGGATGAGAGATATTAGCATGTGGCACTGTTTCATTTGATTGATATCCAGTGTATCTTATGGGATCAAACTTCTGTGAAATCTGTTTAGTTTAGTTTAGTTTAGCTTAGCTTTGCTTAGTTTAGTTTAGTTTGAATTTCATTTTCTTTTGTTTATTATGTATCCATTTTTACTGGTAAGGATATCGACAGCTGTTTGTATTTCTCTATTGTCTGTCATGCAATGTCTTAACATTCATTATTGTTCGTTAAAAATAGGAAAATGTATAAACTAAATGTAAAAAAAAGAAAATCACAATATTAGTCATAGTAGTAGTAATCATAATATTACTAGGAGCAGTATGGTGGTAATTCATTTTGCTTTTGTGGGAATGTTGCTATCAGAGCACCGTAAGTTTGAGGTTTTAACAGTATTAAAATGGGATACATGAATACATCTGAAAGGCCTTTATTCAGGAGGTGAATTCTAACCTGCAGAGTTGAAGCTATTGAGTCACTGGTATGATCTGTCATGGATACAATGCATCTGAACACTTTGGCACAGGTTATTAGAAGTAGTGGCATTTAGTTGCAATATGCTGTTATTATTACGGTGATTGTTGATTTTGCTTTTGTGGATATTAGTCTTCTACAGAGCACCATAACTTTTCCACAACATTGAAACAGAGTATATAAAAATATGATAGGGTTGGAGAAAAGTCAAAAAACAGTTGGTGACTTCTCACCTGCAGAGTTGAAGCTGCTGAGTCACTGGTGTCTGTCACTCCTGTACTTCTTGGTAAACTTGACACGATGTATCTGGAGCCCTTTGGAACAGGCTGTCTAACCACCAACTTTCCTTTCCTGGTCTCTGCTAGAAACAGACTGTACCAGTAGGCATCATTGGAGACCAAGGTGGAATCAGCGATGGTGGAGTTCCTCTCACTGAGCACACTGTTCCTACAGGGAGGAGCCGTTTTGCTGTAACTGGGTTTCTGACACTTGAGTACGATGGTGACCAATATGGTGATCAGTAAGAGAAAGGACACTGAGCCCAGGCCAATGAGCAAATACAGGTTTATGTCTGAAAAGATGTCATATTCCAGAGGCACTTCAGTCATGTCAGAGTAGGCCTTGACAGCAGTCTCTATTGTCGATAACTTGATGGTAACTGTAGCAGAGAGAGCAGGCTCCCCGTTGTCCTTGGCAACAACAACCATCTGTTGGTGACGTGAATCTCTGTAACTGAACATTCTCATAGTCCGGATCTCTCCGTTGTATTGGTCCAGACTGAACAAGGTAGCATCACTCACTTGTAGAAACTGGTAGCTAATCCGAGAGTTCTGTGGGGAGTCAGTGTCTAAAGCTATCACCTTGGCAACCAGTGACCCTTTATCAGTGGATCGTGGGATCTTTTCTTCAAAGATTGAGCCATGCGCACGCCATGGAGAGACTATTACAGGATTGTTGTCATTCTGGTCCACAACAATTATGTGAACGGTTACGTTACTGCTGAGTGGAGGAACACCAGAGTCCCTGGCCTCTATATGGAAAAGGAATTCTTTTTCTATCTCATAGTCAAATGTTTTTAATGCATAAAGATTACCATTCTCTGGGTTTATAGAGAAGAGCATTGACATGGAGGTATTGGCTATCTCTCTCTCTAAGATGAAATAAACAAGGTATTGGTTTTCATGTAAGTCTGGATCAAATGCAGTGACAGAACTTAACAAGGCCCCAGGAGCATTATTCTCCATTACACGTATTGTATAAAATGACTGAGGGAACTGTGGAACATTATCATTAACATCTAAAAGTTCTAAAGTCATTGTTTCATTGTCAGATAATGGAGGAGAACCTCTGTCTGTAACTGTGAAAGTGATGTCATATTCTGGAACCTTCTCTCTGTCTAATGGTTCTGACACTACTAATTCAAAATAGTTATCAGATGATTCTCTCAGTTTGAAAGGCATATTTTTAGGAATATGAAGATCAACTATTCCATTGTTTCCTGAGTCTTTATCACTGACACTAATCACTGCTATCACAGTGTCTAATTCTATACTTTCCTTGACTGGACTATGAAATGATTTGACAGATATTTCTGGGTGATTATCATTCATGTCTTCTACTACAATTGTTATTTTACACTGTGCTGATAAGGCATTGGCTCCTTTATCTGTTGCTATAACTTCCATATCATAAATTCCCAAATCCTCATAATTTAACATTCCCTTTACACTGATCTCTCCAGTAGATGGATTCAAGTTAAAGGTTTCTTGTGTTTTCTCAGAAGTGTACAAACTATATGAATACATGATATCAGCGTTTATCCCCTCATCTAAGTCTGTTGCATTAAGATGGACGACCAGACTTCCAATTGGCGAATTCTCTATTATACTGATTTGGTATATATCTTTATCAAATCTAGGGGCGTTGTCATTGGTGTCTAAAACATGAACAATAATGCTGGCAGTACCAGAACGTGTTGGTGTGCCGCCATCTACAGCAGTAAGTATTAGATGATGAACAGCCTCCCGCTCTCTGTCTAAAGCCTTTTTAAGAATCAAATCAGCAAACTTAGATCCATCTCTCCCAGTTTGAATTTCAATATTAAAATGTTCACTTTCACTTAAATAATACGTTTTTACTGAATTACTTCCAACGTCTGGGTCAACTGCATTACTCAGGGAGAATCGCTCTCCAACGGGTGTTGACTCTGATATGTCTAAATGTATCGCATCTCTTCTAAATTGGGGGGCGTTGTCGTTCATATCCAAAATTTCGAGTTCTATATTAAATATTCGTAAAGGATTTTCAAGTGTTACTTCCAGCTTTATATAACAAGACACTGACCATTTTGTTGTACAAATATATTCTCTGTCAATCTTCTCCACGATGTAGAGCTCACCAGTCTCTTTGTTCACATCCAGATATTTTTTGTTGGCGATTATATCAAGACGCATCTTCCTCTTACTCAACGTTTTAACATCCAAGGCTAAATCTGAGGCTAGATTGGCGACAACGGATCCTTCCTTCAATTCCTCGGGTATAGAGTAATGAGTGACTGAGGACGATGTAAACCGAACAATGGAAAAAACAATAATGAGCGAGACGTACCTTTTCCATGACTGCATTTTTAAAAACGACCCCATTGTTGTGTAACCCTGGTAAGTGCGCAGTATAGCTCAGTCAGTATGATGCATGCAGCATGTTTCCAGCTAGAACAAATGGTAGATACGTATTCTCGGTCCAAAGTTTTAGAGCCATAAAAAGTGACAATCTGTCCAGTTTATCGTATAAGTCTGTTTCAGCACCAGAGAGCTGTCCGGTGACATCACACGACATTTCACATTTCTCACGGTTTACTGTCGTGGGTGGCGACCGTGGAGTGTTTTATGTGGTAAATAGCGCCACTTGTAGTAAATATTTCACACCTGCACCTAACGCAATTCAGTATCTTATAAAATACCAACATAAATGCCAGATAGATATGTCATTGCTATTAAAAGTAGGTGACCTATGTGACCTTAATTACAGTTATTATTACTGCTATTATTACTGCTATTATTATTGATATTAATACAATTAAAATGACATTGTTGTTGTCTTAGCTATCACATATCATTTGAATTTTGTGTTGTAGGCCTAAAATAAAAAATGGTCCCCAACCTCTATAGGAAGATAATTATAAATCTATCTTCCTATATTTCATTAAAAACGATACTTTCATTTTATTTTGTTGAGCACAATTATGTGGATGAAATACTGGCTAATGAGGCAATTGCTCTGGGTGAAATGGTATTTGGGGCTGGGCTGCTGGCTGCAACACATTCTGGGGATAGGGATGAGAGATAGGCCTATCTGTATTTAGCATGTGACACTGTTTTTCATTTGTGTTGTTTGGGATCAGGTTTTTACACTTCAGTTTTTGTTTTTGAGGTTTCATTATTTGTGGGCTCGCCTGGCGAGAACACTTTGTTATCTTCATTATTTATTTACCAAGTTCCGTCGCAGACAGTACAAAGGCAGGGCCCTTAGCCAATGAGGTGCAATTGGCGGAAAAACATCTGGGAGGGGTGTTAGCTGGAGTATTGGTTGAGCTTCACATGACAGTTAGCACGCTGCAGAATAGTCAAGTTGGCAAACATAAGAAATGAAGGAGAAACAAGAATTTATTTGATTAAGAGTTTTATTTTAGTTATTTGTTTCAAATTATTTCTTTACGAGCAAGCCCACACTGTTTCGTAGGAACAGTACTTCTAGTTTCTTTATGTCATTGTATGGTATTTCCTTTCTTATGTATCCAGTTTTCATGTGGTTGTAAGGATATTGGCAGCTGTTTATCTGTTATGGGAATATTGTTGTATTAACAACATTAAAATGGAAGCCATAAATATCAGATGAGGATATGGTGAATTCTCACCTGTGCAAAGTTGAGGCTGCTGAGTCATTGGTGTCCATTATTGTGTACTATTATTATTATTATTACGACCGAAGGTCGCAGTTTAGTATGAGAAAGGCACATCATGTCTCCGTCCGCCTGGACATCTGTCCGTGTACGCTTTTTTATGGTCTATGGGTTTGCCACTCTGACATCAAGCTCTGACATCACGCTCTGACATCACACTCTGACATCACTCTGATGTCAGGAGAACCACACTGAATCCCTTTTACAAGGCTCTTTTCCACCGGCAGCGATAACGATGACGATAACGACACCGATAAAGACAACGATAGCCGACAACTACATCGTTAGGATCAACAACGATGTGGTTAAGATCACAGTGATATGGAACTGGGTCTCTGACAAACAGCTCGCGATGCAGAGCGGCTGTTAATTGGCGCCTCTTCACATTGATGTCCGATAACTTTATCGGACATCAATGTGAATGCATAATTTTCGCTGTGATATTTTATGGCTATCGTCATCGTTATCGCTGCCGGTGGAAAAGGGCCTATACCCATATATGGAGATCCATGATGTCATCAATATTATATCTAACAGGACTTCATATGGGAATGCCCCTACAGTTTATGGAGGCCAAATCGGCCACATACCACACTAATCCATAGATGGCCAAAACAGCCCATATCTGTGTGGCTGGTTCTACAGACAGGGATCTCCATCTATGGGCATAAAAAGGATTTTATGTATGATGTCAGATGTCATAGACATCATAGGACTTTCACATAACGTAAGCATGTTTGGGGTATCAAAACCAGCACATCTCCATATACAGTACATGGATCTCCATATATGGGTACCAGGGGTGTCCATATATGGGTAACTGGTACGATATCACTGGCAAGATGGCCAAGACATGGCGCGACCTCGATTGGTCGCTTGTCGCCCTTAGGAGTCTTACTAGTTATTAGTAGGTGTAGTAGTAGTAGTAGCAGTATTATTATTATTGTGGTGATTGCTGATTTTGCTTTTGTGGATGTTATTACCGTTATATCAGAGAACATAATGTTTTCATAGATTTAAAGCAGAATAAATCTGATGGTCCTAGGAAAAACAGGATGTGAATTCTTACCTGCAGAGTCGAAGCTGCTGAGTCGCTGGTGTCTGTCACTCCTGTACTTCTTGGTAAACTTGACACGATGTATCTGGAGCCCTTTGGCACAGGCTGTCTAACCACCAACTTTCCTTTCCTGGTCTCTGCTAGAAACAGACTGTACCAGTAGGCATCATTGGAGACCAGGGTGGAATCAGCGATGGTGGAGTTCCTCTCACTGAGCACACTGTTCCTACAGGGAGGAGCCGCTTTGCTGTAACTGGGTTTCTGACACTTGAGTACGATGGTGACCAATATGGTGATCAGTAGAAGAAAGGACACTGAGCCCAGACCAATGAGCAAATACAGGTTTATGTCAGAAAAGATGTCATATTCCAAGGGCACTTCAGTCATGTCAGAGTAGGCCTTGACAGCAGTCTCTATTGTGGATAACTTGATGGTAACTGTAGCAGAGAGAGCAGGCTCCCCGTTGTCCTTGGCAACAACAACCATGTGTTGGTGCCGTGAATCTCTGTAACTGAACATTCTCATAGTCCGGATCTCTCCATTGTATTGGTCCAGACTGAACAAGGTAGCATCACTCAGTTGTAGAAACTGGTAGCTAATCCGAGAGTTCTGTGGAGAGTCTGTGTCTAAAGCTATGACCTTGGCAATTAGAGATCCTTTATCAGTTGATCTTGGGATCTTTTCTTCAACAACTGACCCATGCGCACGCCATGGAGAGACTATGACAGGAGTGTTGTCATTCTGGTCCACAATAATGATGTGAACAGTTACGTTACTGCTGAGTGGAGGAACACCAGAGTCTCTGGCCTCTATATGGAAAAGGAATTCCTTCTCGATCTCATAGTCAAATGTTTTTAAGGCATAAAGATTACCATTCTCTGGGTTTATAGAGAAGAGCATTGACATGGAGGTATTGGCTATCTCTCTCTCTAAGATGAAATAAACCAGATATTGGTTTTCATGTAAATCCGGATCAAATGCAGTGACAGAACTTAACAAGGCCCCAGGGGCATTATTCTCCATTACACGTATTGTATAAAATGACTGAGGAAACTGTGGAACATTATCATTAACATCTAAAAGCTCTAAAGTCATTGTTTCATTATCAGATAATGGAGGAGAACCTCTGTCTGTGACTGTGAATGTAATGTCATATTCTGGAACCTTCTCTCTGTCTAATGGTTCTGACACTACTAATTCAAAATAGTTATCAGATGATTCTCTCAGTTTGAAAGGCATATTTTTAGGAATATGGAGATCAACTATTCCATTATTTCCCGAGTCTTTATCGCTGACACTAATCACTGCTATTACAGTGTCTAATTCTATACTTTCCTTGACTGGACTATGAAATGATTTGATAGATATTTCTGGGTGATTATCATTCATGTCTTCTACTACAATTGTAATTTTACACTGCCCTGATAAGGCATTGGCTCCTTTATCTGTTGCTATTACTTCCATATCATAAATGGTTAAGTCCTCGTAATTTAACATTCCTTTAACAGATATCTCACCAGAAGATGGATTCAAGTTAAATGTTTCTTGTGTTTTCTCAGAGGTGTACAGACTATATGAATACATTATATCAGCATTTGACCCCTCGTCTAAGTCTGTTGCATTAAGATGGACTACAAGGCTTCCAATAGGCGAATTCTCCATTATACTGATTTGAAAACTCTCTTTATCAAATGTTGGGGCGTTGTCATTTGTATCTAAAACGCGGACAATAATGCTGGCAGTACCAGAACGTGTCGGTGTGCCGCCATCTACAGCAGTGAGTATTAGATTATGAACAGCCTGCTGCTCTCTGTCTAAAGCCTTTTTAAGAATCAAATCAGCAGACTTCGTTCCATCTCTCAAAGTCTGAACTTCGATATTAAAATGTTCACTTTCACTCAAATGATAGGTCTTTACTGAATTACTTCCAACGTCTGGGTCAACTGCATTGCTCAGGGAGAATCGCTCTCCAACGGGTGTTGACTCTGATATGTCTAAATATATCGTGTCTCTTCTAAATTGTGGGGCGTTGTCGTTCATATCTAAAATTTCGAGCTCTATATTAAACATACGGATAGGATTTTCCAGGGTTACCTCCAATCTCAGATAACACGAAGCTGATGATTTTGTATAGCAGATATGTTCTCTGTCAATCTTCTCCACAATATAAAGCTCACCAGTCTCTTTGTTCACATCCAAATATTTTTTGTTAGCGATTATATCAAGACGCATCTTCCTTTTATTGAGCGTTTTAACATCCAAGCCTAAATCTGAGGCAAGGTTGGCGACAACGGATCCTTCCTTCATTTCTTCAGGTATAGAATAATGAGTGACTGAAGACGATATGAACCGAACAGTGCAGAGGAGAATAATGAGCGAGACGTACCTTTTCCATGACGGCATTGTTACAAATAACCCCATTGTTCTTTATCTTGCAAGTGCGCAGACTCAGCTAATATAATGCATGTTTCTTGTAGGAAAGTGATCTTGGTTAAAAAATATATATATATGTAGGCCTATTATATCAGCCAAAAGAAGTTAAAATCCATTCCGTGTTTCTCAAACGGCTGTTTCAGCACCAGGGAACTGTCCAGTGGCTCCGCTCATCTATTCCAATTGAAGTCATGGCGACTACAACCACAGTATTTTATGTAGTAAACAGCGCCTCTTTTCGCATATCATAAGCCTCTGCACGTATAATGCAATTCATATTGAACCTTAAATAATATTAAAACAACGTTTAAACCATCAAAACAGTCTTGACTTCATTACTACCATTAATTATGCCTGAAATAATGTGTATTCGACCATTATTATTGTTATTATTATGGTCATGATGATGATTGATGATTACTATTATCATTATAATTATAATTGATATTAATATCGTTGTTGTTATCGTTTTTATTATTGTAGTTGTTATCAAAATATTTTTAATTTTGTTATTATTACTATTATAAATGTATTAATTGCTTGTTGTTTTTGTTGTTGTTATTTTTTGTATTATAGTTGTTATCATCATCATAATTTGTATTATTGTTGTTATTATTACTATTATTATTATTATTACCCTTATTACCCATATATTATTAGCCTGCTGCTGTTGTTGTTGTTGTTGTTCTTCTTCTTCTTCTTCTTCTTCTTCTTGTTCTTGTATTTCATTATTACACAATCAGAGCACCATAACATTCATGGCATTAAAACGGAATTTAAAAAATGAGAATACGTAAAATGACTTCTCACCTGCAGAGTTGAAGCTGCAGAGTCACTGGTGTCTGTCACTCCTGTACTCCTTGGTAAACTGGATACAATGTATCTGGAGCCCTTTGGCACAGGCTGTCTAACCACCAACTTTCCTTTCCTGGTCTCTGCTAGAAACAGACTGTACCAGTAGGCATCATTGGAGACCAGGGTGGAATCAGCGATGGTGGAGTTCCTCTCACTGAGCACACTGTTCCTACAGGGAGGAGCCGTTTTGCTGTAACTGGATTTCTGACACTTGAGTACGATGGTGACCAATATGGTGATCAGTAGAAGAAAGGACACTGAGCCCAGACCAATGAGCAAATACAGGTTTATGTCTGAGAAGATGTCATATTCCAGAGGCACTTCAGTCAAGTCAGAGTAGGCCTTGACAGCAGTCTCTATTGTGGATAACTTGATGGTAACTGTAGCAGAGAGAGCAGGCTCCCCGTTGTCCTTGGCAACAACAACCATATGTTGGTGACGTGAATCTCTGTAACTGAACATTCTCATAGTCCGGATCTCTCCATTGTATTGGTCCAGACTGAATAAAGTGGCATCACTCACTTGTAGAAATTGATAGCTAATCCGAGAGTTCTGTGGGGAGTCGGTGTCCAGGGCTATTACTTTCGCCACCAAGGAGCCTTTATCAGTGGATCTTGGGATCTTTTCCTCCACAACAGTGCCGTGCGGGCGCCACGGAGAGACAATGACCGGTTTATTGTCGTTTTGGTCCACAATAATGATGTGAACACTGACGTTACTGCTGAGAGGAGGAACGCCAGAATCTCTGGCTTCAATGTGGAAAAGGAACTCCTTCTCAAACTCAAAGTCAAACGTCTTTAGTGCGTAAAGATTTCCATTCTCAGGATTTATGGAGAACAACATGGACATGGAGATGTTGGTGACCTCCTTCTCTACAATGAAATAAACTAAATACTGATTTTCATGGAGGTCTGGGTCAAACGCGGTGAGGCAACTCACTAGAGCCCCGGGAGCATTATTTTCCATTACACGTATACTGTAAAAGGGCTGAGGAAACTGCGGTGCATTGTCATTTACATCCAGTAGATGGACAGTTATTGTTTCGTTATCAGATAAGGGGGGTGTGCCTCCATCTGTCACAATGAACATGACGTCATATTCAGGCACCTTTTCACGATCCAAAGGTTCTGAAACTATGAGTTTGTAATGGAATGGCCGATCAGAGGACTGGTTCAGAATAAAGGGCAGTGGTTTGTTAATGGATAGACTTACTTTCCCATTATCACCTGTATCCCTGTCACTTATGCCTACCAGCGCTATGACAGTCCCTACAGGTATGTCTTCATTCACAGTGCCCTTAATAGACTGTATGGTAATCTCTGGGTAATTGTCATTCATATCCATTACATGGACCACTACTTTACATTGCCCCAATAAGGGAAGTGTGCCCTTGTCTTTAGCTTCAATGTGCATCTCATAGAATTTCATGTCTTCATAGTCAATCGTTCCCTTCACCGTTATCTCTCCTGTATCAGGATTCAGTGCAAAGACATCTTGTGTTTTCTCTGACGTGTAAAGGGTAAAAGAGTAGACTATCTGCGCATTGAGTCCCTCGTCTAGATCTGTAGCGTTGAGTTTCATCACCAGCGTACCTATCGGGCTATTCTCGGTCATGTTAACCGTGTAAACCTGCTTGTCGAACTGAGGGGCGTTGTCGTTTGTATCCTGTACCCTGACAAGAATGTTAGCTGTGCCCGACCGTACGGGGACCCCACCGTCCTCTGCGGTCAGTATTAGATTATGAACAGAATGCTCCTCTCTATCTAAAGATTTGGTAAGGACCAGGTCGACGTATTTAGTGCCATCACTGCCGGTTTGGATCTCTATTGTAAAATGTTCACTGACACTGAGTTTGTACGTTTTAATTGTATTTATTCCGACATCTGGGTCCACAGCATTGGGCAGGGAAAACCTTTCTCCTGGTGTAGCCGCTTCTGAAACGTCGAGTTCCATCCGATCTCTTCTAAAATGGGGTGCATTGTCATTAATGTCTGTTATGCCTAGTTCTATGTTGAATATTCGCAAGGGACTTTCTATAATAAGATCTAGCTTTAGAAAACATGACATAGTGGTTTTAGTTGGACAAAGATATTCTCTGTCCATCTTTTCTATTATGTAAAGCTCTCCTGTCTTCTTGTTAACATCTAAATATTTCTTGTTATGGAAAATATCAAGTTTTACCTCGCGTTGAGCCAGGCCTCCGAGATCAAGTCCCAAATCCGAAGCCAAATTAGCCACAACAGAACCCCTCTCCATCTCCTCTGGTATGGAGTACCGTGTCACAGACAAAGCACTGGGCCATACTGCACACAAGACAAAGACAGTGGAGACACCCCGAAAATACATAGTTTCGCCTCCAAGAAAAAAGAACAATCCCATCTCTGAAGGACCTCGTCTTGAGTGGATATGTGTGAACACATATATAGCCGCTATACCTATAGCAGCAAACTGGACATGTACCTAGGCCGTATTATTGCTAGTTAGAAAAATAATGCAGAGCAGAGGGCTGTAGCCTATACAAGTCTGTCCCTCTGGAATGGGTGTGTCACTGACTGTGTCATGAGAACCATAGACTTTGATTTAGTGGGCAAACAGTGACACCGTGTGACAAAATCATAGGAGCATAGCACAATGAGATGAGTCTTTACCATGCATTTACACCTGTCATGAAACATTATAGCCAGTCTACTCTATACCTCATATTTGAAGAATTATTATTACTTGACTGTATTTAACGAAAAGTGTTATGCATATAGTTAAAATACACATTGAAAACGCTTCTAAATAATATAGGCAATGCTATAGGCTACCCACACAACATTACAAATAGTTGATATACGGTAATTGAAAAAAACACGGTCTCACACATTAGAAGGACAATATCAGTCACCAGAACCAATGAACAATCCAATGAATCTTTAAGGATCTGTGTTCAAATTAATGTCTGTTCAAATGGTGTCTGTTCAAATGAATATCAAATATCTAAATACTGAATCAAGTGACTTAAAAACTATCTGGGGTGCTCACAAAAACCCAACGTTACAATTGCCCCAAACATGTTTGAAAGTGAAATATCCCTTTATGTTTGTACAGCATATTAACATTTTAGTTTGCTTATGGTTGAAGCACAACACATGAAAATTACTATTTGAAAACAAGCCTCTAAAAAGTGTACTTTAAGTAATACATCTTATCATATAAGTATATTTATACTATAGCATATTATAACTTTAATGTAAATATGATCTTACGTGCATGCAATTATATGTAAGTAAACTAAACACATTACTCTTATTTAGATCACTTAAAATCATTTCATTGGCTGGCTCCCACCAGGGGGAGCTGAGGTCTCAGGAGAGAATTCAGCACCATGGACAGCGCACAGGTCCTGGCCTGCAGTGCTGATTGAAAGAAGTATCCTGATCAAATCATGTTCTTAATCAGTTCGAACTAGGTTACACCTGCAGGTTTTATTAGACAGGTGACGCTCTCCTCAGATTGGGGTGCTATTGTAATGGTGGGCGACGTTGTCGCTGTCTTTGTTATATTAAAGATGGCTTATGTTGTGCTGTGTATAGTTTTGAGGCCACGTCACAAAAGTGGAGTTCACGTTATGTTGTATCGTGTCTGAGGGGGTTGAAAAGGGCATCACAAATCTCCCAGACGGCTGTGTAAGTTTTAAGCCTGATGCTCATCTGCCTATAAAGTCTCCTATAGTAGACAAACGCTGTAAATGCACACGGATTTGAAGGCATTACAAATATATGATATCCCTCGCGTTTTGCATTGGATTTTTGGAGACAAAAATCTAGCCTACTACTACAGTCAGAGAAATAGAGTGCATGTGAGAACAACGGATGTTAACCAAGGGGACTTTTATGAAGGCTAATGCTACGGTATATACAATATGCCTACTATCTGACATTCTGTTACACTATTCTGTTTTAAGATTCGGAGGGAGTTTAGAGAAACAATGACATGGTGATATCCATAACCCCAACATCTCTAACTCAAATAATGTATACCTAACCTGCCTCCCCAGAGTGTCACTGTTTCCATCTATCACCGTCTATGTCTCTCTCACACACCTCTAGTCTATTCCACCCTCTAGTGTTTAGTTTATTTCTTGCAAATGCTACTTATACTGAGATCACTTAAACAGGCTGTGTTCATATTATATTACCGTACTATGACCTCTAATAATTCATATACAAACACTCAATGAATAAACACACTTCTCAAAGATGAAGGCATCCAAAAATAAATATCAATACTCCTATAGATAGACTAATGTTTCTTGATATACAGTATATTAATTTGTTTCCATGGCTTCTGTTATTGCATGGGTCTTACTCAATGACACCCTCTGCTGGAAATACTTTGATGTAAATGTTATGCTGTAAAGGTCTATTAAGCAACCTTTATTGCGACCGTAGGTCGCATTTACTACCAAAACCTCCACCGGCTGTCTGTGAGTGAGTGAGTCAGTCAGTCACTCCGTCACACTTTTGCCCTGCTCATATCTCCACAACCGTTGCCCCCATCCATGCCAAATTTTGCACACACACTCCTTGACTGCCAAACTACAACCTCCAAGGACCCCCGGAGCCCCAGGGACCCCCAGGTCCCTGGGGGACCCCCAGATGTAAAAAATGACCAAATGTGCTCACACGTCACGCGTCACACTTTTTCCCTGCTTATATCTCCGCACCCGTTGACCCGATCCATGCCAGATTTTACACACACACTCCTTGCCTGCCAAACTACAACCTCCAAGGACCCCCGGAGCCCCAGGGACCCCCAGGGAGAGACAGCCGCTGATACGAACGACCTACGGCCTGGTCGCGACCTAGGCCACGACCTGGAGGTCGTAGGTCCCGGTTCTGGAGGTCGTAGTTCGCGGTACATACTTGTTAGGTCGCGGCCGGTCTAGTTTCGCGACCCCCGGCCGTGGTTGCGCCACCTCGGTCGTCCCCGGGCCGTCTTTTTGCAGAATATTCTAGAGCAGCAGCGCTATTCAACCTTTTGAAGCTTGTGATTGGCTGAACCGGAGGTAGGAAGCGCTCCATTGTAGTCACTTGGACCGCGCGAGGTGCACCAAAACCTATCCTTAACCCTAACCCCAACTCTAACTCTAACCCTAACCTTAACCCTAACCCCAACTCTAACCCTAACCCTAACCCTAACCCTAACCCTAACCCTAACCTGCCGACACTGAGTAGCTAACCTGCCGACGCTGTTGAAAACGAGCGCTCCTTCCCTTAGCAAGCGTAGAGTTTCTAAACTCGCGTCCCTTCCCTTAGCAAGCGTAGAGTTTCGATCGCGGCGCTCCTTCCCTTAGCAAGCGTAGAGTTTCTAAACTCGCGTCCCTTCCCTTAGCAAGCGTAGAGTTTCGATCGCGGACTTCCCAGGTCGCTGAATTACGACCGAGATCGCGCAAAACCTCCAGAACCGGGACCTACGACCTCCAAGTCGTGGCCTAAGTCGCGACCAGGCCGTAGGTCGTTTGTATCAGCGGCTCTTGCTGCCCCCAGGTCCCTGGGGGACCCCCAGATGTAAAAAATGACCAAATGTGCAAAAATGACCAAATGACCACCCCAACGGGACTGCTCACGGGGAATTCCCGGGGACCACCGACTCCTGGTGCTCCAGAACGGATGCAAAAGTGGTGGCGCCCCCAGTGGAGGACCCCCTGCCACTGCAGCGCCCATAAAATGCCGTAACTCGGGCTAGGAGCGTCCGGGAGAGCCGGGGCCGGTACCTATTCGTCCGCCAAGGCAACGCGGAGACCCCACCCCTCATTTCTCACATGGCCCTATTCTAGCGCCACCTTCAGGCCGATTTTTAAAACACCTTTTTGGACACTGCTCCTACAGTTTTTGCCCTAAAATCACGAATATCACTACACAGCATGTCTACACTCATGTCATCAACATGGATCAGGAAGATTTTGGAAAAACAGATTTCAGCCCTATTTGTGGACATAAGCCACCTACGGTCGCTTATCTCCCGATTAGGGAGTCTTACTGGTTTTATTGTGATATTTAACAGATGTCAACGTAATGCATTCTGTTTTTGACATGTCATTATAGTATAATTGTACATTTTCTTTTCTCTCTTTTCCAGAATGTTCATAAATGGCAAGAATAGCAGATGTACAAGTTCAAAATGTATCGCATCACCACTTGTAGAGCTTGTAGATCGGCTAATTCAACAAAGTGCCCTTTAGTCTACAACAAAGTATAGGGCTTAAAATATAAATTGATAAAAACCTGAATGGATGGATGGAATCTATATGGATTTATTTAATGGTTTAAATCCCTCTATAAACTTGAAAGCTTTAAACACTGTTTATAGCATTGTGATTAGTGGTTGGGCTATCATTATAGCCTATTATACACATTAACACATACTGTATATGAGAAGTTAAAGGATGTTTATTATGTTATTCGAAAACAGAACCTTTCAAACCATTGACCCAAAACCCAAATTGGGTCACAGCCAGGTCTTCTTGAGGGAACATGACAATCTATTTTGATCATGAGTCTCTGCTCTAAAGTGTTTGTTGGTCTCTCATAGTCTAAATCCTAGAATATATAGAAAACTGTGCTGAAGGAAATAAAATGTGGCCAGCAAAACCTTCCACAAGAGAGAGAGAGAGAGAGAGAGAGAGAGAGAGAGAGAGAGAGAGAGAGAGAGAGAGAGAGAGAGAGAGAGAGAGTATCCATTAAGCAGTAAAATGTCACAGCTGCCCTCTGGTGGGTAAGCAAAAAATTACTTTATGTCAGAAATGAGAAAGTGGTCTGGTTTCAGCACTACAGGAGTGGACAGCTCCCAATGTGACTGAAAGAAAAACAAGTCAAAGTTTACAAAAGGCAGACAGTTCTCACAGGATGACCATAGGATTTACTTCAGGTCTTCAGGTCCCTGGTGAACACATACACAGCCAAATCAGTGTTCATTTAACTCGTGGGTGTTGTGTTGGGTCCAATGCAATGAATGGACAACACAGGATTTTACCACATTCACATTCATCAACATATGGCTGAAATGAGATTTTTTTTTTCTTTGTTTTTATCTGCGTCTTTCTCTAATGTATGTAATTGAACGTCATGGCCACAGTTCCATTTCATGTAGCTTATTCCCAATCTTAGCCTATAATAATACTTGTTCACGGAGCAGAGGTTTTAGTTGAATACTCTATTTTGAGCGATAGCTCCATTTTTCACTCATCTGAAAAGGGAGTCAACCTGACCTAAATACCACGGCACCTTCCTCCACACGTCCCCACGGATCACCTCAGCACGGAGAAGGTTAACCGACTCACGGGAAGTGGTTTCATTCCCTCCGTTGGCACCCGCTTTCTTATAAATTGAATTATTTTCAATCTGAGCCATGTGGCAGGCAACCTAATTACCTCACTCAATTCTGGCCAGCTCTCATGTGTTGAAGCACATAACTAAGACGTAAAAGGGCACAGAGCGAGGGGCCACAGGGCCTTGTAAATCGCATCCAGGTGTGGCATTTAGAGCAGAGCCCACCACCCCCCAAATCCCCTTCCCCTGACACTTGTATTCGTGTTCGTGCTCTTAATTAAAGTGATATTTCGAGAGAGGAGGTTCTGTTTGTTCAGTTAATGAACCGCCACTATTCTCTGCGGGCGAATGGAAATGCAAGCACTCCAATTAGCATATCTTAGCATTTTCATTTTTTCTTTTTTTCTTTCTTCAATATTTTGTTTATTCCTTGCCGTCGAAAACAGCTTACCAAAGCAAAAGGCTCACAGCCACTGTAAAATAAGCTGTACAACTTTTTCACCCCAAAATAATTGACTCAAGTTGATTAAACATGGACCGAGTTAAGTTATACTATAAATATTTGATGCAAAGGCTGTCCTCATGCCATCAAATGTTGTTGCTTGTGTGTTTGTACTCGTGGAAGGGGTTAAAAACCTTGCGAAGTAGCCTGGCAGACATCATGGTAGAAGTGAGGAATATGAGAAAAAATACTTTATTTTCAGAAATGTATACAGTACGTGTATTGGGAAGATCTCCCTCTGTTCTTGATTCTTACCTGCACCAGGTTGCATATTATACACACTACTTCTTTATATTAACAAGTTCTGCTATAGTGAACAAACCGAAAAGAAATAAGAAAAAAAACAACAACACCATTTTAAAACATTACAAAATATAATTTCATAATGGATGTGCAAAGTTTGTTGTCCACCATTTAATACCTTTTGAATGTATCAACAACGGATCCAGCATGATTGTCTAAATAATAATAACAATAATAATAACAACAATTAATAATAATCAGCAAATATGCATATGCTGAACATTGCAGACAGTGACATGTCAACTCAATGGCTGTCCGTCCATCTCCCTCAGCATTTTTTCAGAGGTCGATTGTTAACCATAAGCCCTGTTTTACACTTCGTAGTATGGCGGTGTCCCACGACAAAATTGCCAATCTACAAAATCACGGCGCTTCGCCATGCAACATGTTGTGAGCTTGTAGATCTGCTATTGTCGACGCCAGGTTGAAAGAGGTTAATTCGTTCATTTCTGAACTTTTGATACATCATTTATTTGCTCGCCAAAGTTATACAGTGTAGGCCTGTCTCTTTTTGATTTGTTTTAGACCATATAGATTGGTCATTTCTTCATCATTCTGACTCATAGTCTCTGTCTTCATCAAGAGTCAGTGATTCATTCATCCATCCACTCGTTCAGGCGGTCTGTCAGTTAATCATTGTACAGGTCATTGTTGATGATGGCAGCCTCTCCCTGGGGGGACATCTGAAGACGTCTCTTCTTGCCAAACGTGGAGAAGGCATTGTGGACGTCCAGTTCGCTGCGCTGCACGGCGGGCCTCAGGGTGCAAAAGCCGGAAGGCGTCCCCGGGATGTACACGTTGTGCTGATAGTCGGGCGGAGGGTGCGGGTGGGACGTGAGCGCTGGCTGTTGCTGCTGGGGCGGAGGCGTGCAGCGAGGTGTCCAGGAGCGAGGAGGAACGCTCGGGGCCGGAGGAGGAGGAGGAGACATTTTGTATTCTGTGGAAGGAGCTGGGTGTCAATGAGGGGGAAAGAGAAACACATTCTCCCCTGTGAGCTCGTATTGCAACAGTCACATTTCACACAAGTTTGCATCTGTTCCAGTTGTGTTACATTTTGTGCGCATACAGTCAGGGGTCAACAATGTGTCTGTGCGGCAAAGACTTGGCCTTGTCTGTGGACGTTTTTTTTTTTTTTTTTTTACATACCACATTATAATGTTCTTGTTTTGATTATAAGACCCAATTACAGAATGTCAAGTTTCCAGATTTTCTTCAGAATATGTGTGTCACTTGTTCACTACGACACTATGGCATATGGCATATTAGGAGTAGGCATATTTTCAAATGTTTTATTTGCAAGGACCACCATACAGTAACTCTGAGAGTGTACAGTACAGTACAGTATACTCTCAAAGAGTACCCTGAGAGAGAATTTGGTTCCATTTGTACACTCTCAGACTTAAAGACATGTTATGGTCATTCAAGTCTTGCGCTTTGTGTGTTTCTGGTAATATTATTGACTACTCATTTTGTATGTCTGTGGCAAAAATGGGATTTTGACAAAAACATCCACAACAAGCCAGCATGGCAATGACCCCTGCATACAGTGTGTGTGCATGCGTGCATGGTACAGGTCTCCTTACCTTTCACCCCTCTCATGTGAGTGCCCCAGGTCCAGTACTGTCCAGGGGCCATTGAGGTAACGTAGTTGTCAGGGTCTGCGTGCATGGCCTTGCGCATCAGGGTGCCATCCATGTTGATAGAGTTATAGCTGCAGAGGATACAGACAAAAGCCCCCCATATCAATTGAGGCAACCCGATACTACATTTTAATCTAAGACTGAGAGTGTACGTATACACAATTACACATGCAACCGAATGGCATTTTTACACTCTCTGAGATGAGTTATAAATGAATGAATTAACACTGAGGACTTTACTGTGTGTCTGTGAGGCTATAAAGCTCTCTGAACTTCTGCAATGAATAAAATGGCAAATGATGCTCAAATGAAAAGAAAGCATAATATTGAATTACCCTAAGACGTTATGTTAAAGGAGTAGTTCACCCCCAAAATTACTTTTCTTCTATCGATTACATACCGGTACAAATACATGTGGGTCCCCATCTGGAATCAATGGGGGTACATTTACCATGATCAAATTATTGTCTTAGGAATACGACAAATACAAAAAAATATTATTGAAGTCTCCATGGCGTGAGTAATCAATAGAAAAAAAGTCATTTTAGGGGTAAACTACTCCTTTAAGTATTTGATGTGTTATAACCACATTTATAAGGCAACACTAGTTATATAATGTTTATAATTATACAACTATAACAGGGTTTATGAAGTATTATAACTTGTAATAATATAATTTAAATACAAATTTAAAGTGCTGGTCATTATATGCATTATAAACTCAGTGGAACAGCACATTATAACTTGACACTTTAGTTAAGGTTCGGATCTCTATAATGCATTATAATACATGTAATGGATTATAATCGCCGTAATGCTTCATAACACTTTGATTATAATGCATTATATAGATCCAGCCTTTTAGTAAAGTGCTACCATAACTTTGCTATGAGAACCGATGTCAAAGGTCAGTATGTTTTACCTTTTGAGAGATGAGTTCTGATTTTTCGTCAGAGTCCAGTCTGTGTTTGGCTGTTTGAGCTGGAAGAGAAGCAGATTTTGATGCTTAGTTTCAACATTATTTAAATGGTATATATGTACAGTATAACAGGATCCAGGAGCACATGCACAATATCAGAATTCTCCCCAACGAGATCTTGTCCAGGTCAGTTCTGAGACATTCTTCTTTTTTTTTCTCCCTATACAGTACACTATTGGTTAATTATCATTATGTATGGAGATATATGCCTATCTACTCTACTATAGTAAGCAGATAGTCATACAATAGAGGGTATGCGCGTGACATCACTGTTGCTGGAAGTTATGTGGGAACGCCTACTGAGTGGCAAAAAACTAATTTCTGCCATTGACAGCCCATACATCTAAACAGACAAGTCCTTTCTAATTGTATTAAACAAAGTTAACTCACCAATATTGCGGCTGTACTGAAAGCTTGAATTATACTCTTTCTATCTGCAAAGTTTTTGTTTCATAAAAATCCACCATAAGCATGTTATGAGCTACTTTCTGTCAAGACATTCTGTGCAGGGGATTATTTTTCCAAGTATCAGAGTTTGGAAGCACTCGTTTTCAACAACACAACATCCTGCTGCCTCCTGCATTATGTGCAATTTAGAAACAGGTGGTATGCAGGGCCGTTGAGTGATTTGCAACTAGTACTTCCAAACTCCAACGCTCCAAGCTGCTCAATGTTTTGCCACTCAGTCTAGACTAGGGGGGCGGGTCCAGTGGACGTGCATACCCTCTATAGAAAACTTGAAATTGGACATTCTGCATACTGGTACTTTAAGTACATTTTAATTCCGATACTTTTGTACTTTTGCTTAAATACATTTAGAATTCCGGAATTTTACGTAACAGAGTATTTTTACATTGCAGTATTGATACTTTTTCTTAAGTATGTGGGTACTTTTTCCACCACTGATAATAACTATATTAAGTAAAGGCCTATCTATTGCATGGAGAGGTAGACGCTTGGGGCTTTGTAGATGGAACGTGGCTGCCACCCTGTGGATCTATAGCAGAATGCATATCAAGGATCGGAGGAGCGGAGGTAGTGCGCTGTGCGCCATGCCTTGAGCAATGATTCGCCTTGTCACTTAATTTTGCTTTCATCCACTGTGGCGTTGCGGGAGGGGGAAGGAGTGCTCCTCCCGAGTGATATTTATTCCGGGTATGAGCCTCATAGTATGGATTGCACGCTCTATTAATTCACTTAGACTTGTTAACAAGGAGAATGCGACGTAAGCGTATTATTAGAATCGGTATTCAAACTACATTCCCAGCCAGCTACACACAAAAACCAATTAGAACCCCACCGGGATGAAACGAAACACGATTTTAATCTTCAAAGGAAAGCGCGCCATGGAGGAAATTAAGAAAATTATACACGTAATTGTTTTGTGGATTTTATGCAACATTTTTACATTAATATTGGCCTGCGTGCTCCTCGAGCACGCTTTTTAATTAAAAGTCTCATCGAGGGCCTGGAAAAGTTTGCGGTCGTTGCAGCTTTTCACATAATCTAGGACAACTTGTTTACACCTTTCTATAAACAACATCACATTCGCCCGTGCATAGTGCATTCCGTCTCTCGACTCACTACACTCGCACCAGAGTAAACGCGCACGCACGCGCGTGCCTGTATCTGCTTCTCTCGCACTGCGCTCGATCGTGAACTGAATCTCTCCTTTCACCTTCAGTTTATTATTAGCCTTTTATGGGGTCTGCAAACTTGTTTTGTTTAATGGCCAGGCAGTTTTTCCTCTCTGGTTTGTCTTTGAGACTAATGTGTCATTGACGACCTGATGTGCACGCATAATGTGACTCATGAGAGGACACTGGAGGGTGGAGAAAAAACACTGTGTGATTTAAGGGAGCCAATTAACGTCTAGAAGGACACCATCCTGCTGGAGGGACATGGCCGCAGGCAGAAACAATCACCATGACCTCGAAATCTCACTGGATATGCCAGTGACCGAACTGACTGACATTTCTCAGTCTTGCCTGGTGGATTGGGTCTCAGTTACTATAGCATATACGGACTGCCTGCCTGTATATGGAATGAACACTATTCTGTGGTTACAACTTACACATGAGGAATATCATATGCGTAAATTCACGGTATGTGGGCATAAAGTGGAGTTAAAAAAACAGCTGTGTCAATAATATTACTGTATATGCCTCCCCGGCCTCCTTTTCTCCATGCCTTCCTTCCTTCCTTCCTTCCTTCCTTCCTTCCTTCCTTCCTTAATCCTTCTCCTCCTCCCCATCCTCCTCCTCGCCATAGGAACCCAAGTCTCCCTCTACTCGCGCTCACTGGGGAGAAGGTTAGAGAGTCGATCTACAGGCGCGCCACGTTCCAGCCGGGCCCTTACCCTCACCCCTCCTCCTCTATGTCCTCCCCCTGTCTCCCTAAAACAGGCCTTTTGCCATTTTTCATCCATAATGGACATGACCCCCTTGCGTATGCGCACACATTGTGCACAGTATAATGGCTCAGCCCGCGTCTGTGCCCTTGAGGCATGGTTAGTGAGGGTATCTGTCCTATGTCGTTAGTTTGAAAACAAGACGAGGTGCTCTATTGTCTGGAGCCCGACTGGTCGCCTGGTAGGTGGAAATCAAAGGACTGCCATCACCTTGTCTAGATTTAGTGCAACCTTGACTTTCTGATCTAAGTCAGGTTGAATGAGCTCACGTCGCTGGCCGTCGGTTTAAACTCAGACAGCTGCCTCCTGCCTGCCCTCTCCTTGCGTTTGCCGATGTGAACACAAAGCAATGTCACTGAATGACAGAGTCTCCGCCTCTCACAAAGTAACGGCAATGATGGACTTACAAGTGATCTCAAAATCTTTGCAAATGATTGACATGTTTGTCAGAGCTAAGAATAGGCTATTCAAGGACGAGGATCGTTATTTTTGATCTTGATATTTTAATATTTCATCTTAAATCTGACTTTATGGTGAAAATGATCTCTCTTATATTGTATATGTTCAGATACGATATACGCGGAGCACAGTATCGCACAACATGCACGCACTGCCTTGATTAACATGACTTGTTATTTTATGCACCTCTACCATGGTCATAATATCAACAATTACAACTGGGGTAAATAATTATCACAAATATGAATCAGACGAAACGTGCACTTCTTATTAAGAGAAAATGGAGACTGAGACAATTGCAGCCTACATCTTTCTTCATTATTTCAGTTTATATCCGCGTTGTTTAATTTGACCTTCATGAGGAGACGCGCGTTAAATGCTTATATTATATCAGAGATCAAATCAACAGAATAGGCTTCACAGCTAGTGGCTAATGTGTGAGTTCTAAACATCAAAATAAATGATACACATTCACTTGATATGAGCACAGAGAAGGGCTGATTTCATACGGTACCTCACTCGGAGTCGTGGCTCCGTTATTCACAGACGCGCTTCGGCTTTGCGCGTTCCACGAGTTGTCTGCGCCCTTCGCCTCGTTGTTCCTCGGGGTGCTGCTCGGGCTGCAAGGCTTCAGGAACATGAAGTCACTTTTGGCTGATTCGGGGGTCAGGCACACTTTGTAACAGTACGACTGGGAGAGGCTGCTGTTGGTGTTCACTTCCATGCAGTTCGTGGGCACTTTGGCCCCAGTTGAAATCTGCAGGTTGAGGTTGGACTTCTTGAACACCTCTGGGGGCGGCTCGGGCTGGAAGCCCCCGCAGCAACAGCAGGCGAACGGGGGGAGGTTATAGCCGCTCACGGTCTCCCTGTCCTTGTAGCACTTGACAGCGGCCAACACGATAATAGCCACCAGGAATATGAGCGATATAGTGCTGAGTGAGACAATCAGGTACAGAGCGAGGTTTGAGGGCTGCTGGGGGCTGAGCGTGAGGTCTCCGAAATCTGACAGCAACTCAGGCACGCTGTCTACCACGGAGAGGAGGATGGAGACGGTGGCGGAGAGTGGAGGCTGTCCGTTGTCCTTCACTAATATGACAAGTCTCTGCCTTGTTGCGTCTTTTTCCACTAAACGGCGAATAGTTCTAATTTCCCCCGTGTACAGAGCCACGCTGAACAGCCCGGGGTCTGTTGCTTGTATGACCTGGTACGACAGGCGGGAGTTCTGGCCCGCGTCCGCATCTAACGCCGTGATTTTGGCGACGAGGTAACCGGCGTCGACCGACCGCGGGACCACTTCTGTGGCCACGGTGCCGTTCTTGGGGAGAGGCGACACGATAATCGGCGCGTTGTCGTTCTGGTCCAAGACAAAAACGTTTACGGTCACGTTGTTGCTGAGAGGGGGGAAGCCGGCGTCCTGCGCCTGCACCAGGATCTGAAAGTTTCTGAGCTGCTCATAGTCGAAGGAGCGAAGGGCATAGATGTTGCCGTTGTCCGAGTTGATGGAGACGTATGTGGACACGGGCATGCCCTGGATCTGACCGTCCAGTATAGAATAGGACAGATAGGCGTTCTGATTGGAATCGGGGTCGAACGCAGTTACCGAGCAAATTGAAGCGCCCGGGGCGTTATTCTCGGTCACATAGACCGTGTATGAAGGCTGCGTGAACCGCGGGGGGTTGTCATTAATGTCGGACACTTGGACCAGGATAGTTTTCCTCGTGGAGAGCGACGGGGAGCCCAAGTCGCGGGCCGTGAGGGTAATGTTATAGTCTGACACCGCTTCTCTGTCCAATATTTCGCTGGTCACCAGAGTGTAATAGTTCTTAAATGAGGAGTGGAGCTGAAAGGGCACATTGTTGGGTATTTGGCAGTCCACGTTCCCGTTCTCTCCCGAGTCCCTGTCCATGACACTGATGACGGCAATCACAGTCCCTGGTGGAGCGTCCTCCTGCACGGGAGTGGACACCGAAGTGAGGATAACTTCGGGCGCGTTGTCGTTTAGGTCCAGAATATCCACCAGCACTTTACTGTGCACCGCCACGGCCGAGGGACCCCTGTCTTTAGCCTGCACGTAGAGCTCATACACACTGGCTTTCTCATAGTCCACAACCCCCTTCACCCGGATCTCGCCCGTGTACGGGTCCACGCTGAACAGCTCGCGCACCTTGAGCGGAGCGTGCCCGCTGAACGCATAAGTCACCTCCCCGTTGGAGCCCTCGTCCAGATCGGTGGCGTTCAGCTTCAGCACCAACGTCCCCCTCGGCGCGTTCTCCACCAGACTCGCGCGGTAAACGGACCTGTCGAACACGGGCACGTTGTCGTTCGCGTCCAGCACCGTGATGGTGATCAGCGCCGTCCCCGAGCGCTCCGGAGAGCCCCCGTCGACGGCCGTCAGAACCATCTCGTGCGTCTTCTGCTGCTCCCGGTCCAGCGGCGTGTCCAGCACGAGCTCGGCGAACTTGCTCCCGTCGTTGCGCGTCTGAATGTTGAGCACAAAGTGCTCGTTGGCGCTCAGCTGGTAGGTGCGGAGAGAGTTGGTGCCCACGTCTTGGTCCTGCGCGCTCTCCAACGGGAAACGGGAGCCGGGAGCGGCGGACTCGGTGATGTCGAGATTAAACTCGCTCCACGGGAAGCTGGGGGAGTTGTCGTTCACGTCTAAAATCTCCACCTCCACTCTGTACAGTTCTAGTGGGTTTTCAATAACCACTTGTAAATGTAAAAAGCAGCCCGGGCTGCGCTCGCACAGGTCCTCTCGGTCTATCTTTTCATTGACGAATAAAATGCCATTCTCCAAGTTCACTTCTAAGTACTGCTTCTTGGCTCCGGAGACTATACGGAAGCGCCGCGCTGACAGCTTGGC